>NW_026013918.1:0-56174 GCF_020379485.1 Brassica napus | reverse complement strand
TTACGCCTTGCCTTTGGCGGGATCGTCCCAAGGATTCATCGGAAGACACAACTTTGCTCTTAAAGACTTTCCAACTCTCACCTCCGACTACTTTCTTTCTCTACCAATGGGCATTCGCAATAGCAGCAGCTGGAATCACCAGTGGTTCCATCGCAGAGAGGACTCAGTTTGTGGCTTACTTGATATACTCTTCTTTCTTAACCGGATTTGTTATCCGGTTGTCTCTCATGGTTCTGGTCACCAGACGGATGGGCCAGTCCGTTCCGTTCACCAGAAAAACCGTTTGTTTGGCACCGGAGCCATAGATTTTGCTGGCTCCGGTGTTGTTCACATGGTTGGTGGCATAGCGGGATTAATGGGTGCTCTTATCGAAGGTCCAAGACGTGGCCGGTTCGAGAAAAGTGGTCGTGCTATTGCTCTACGTGGCATTCTGCTTCCCTTGTGTCTTAGGGACATTCCTCCTTTGGTTCGGTTGGTATGGTTTAAACCCTGGCTCCTTCGCAAAGATCTCGTTCCGTACGAGTCTGGTTCGAGCTACGGCCAATGGAGTGGAATAGGCAGGACGGCGGTTACGACCACCTTGCTGGATCCACCGCGGCTCTAACCACACTATTCGGAAAACGTCTCCTCTCTGGTCATTGGAATGTAACTGACGTATGCAATGGCTTGCTTGGTGGGTTCGCGGCGATAACCGGGGTTGTTCTGTGGTGGAGCCGTGGGCTGCGATTGTCTGTGGTTTTGTGGCGCCCTCGTCCTCATCGCATGCAACAAGCTCGCAGAGATTGTACAATAGATGATCCCCTCGAGGCGGCCCAACTACGGGGGGATGGCGGGACGAGGATGCGGCGCGTGGGGGCTAATATTGTGGGACTTTTGCAAAGGAGAAGTATGTGAACGAGGTTACGGCGCGGCACCTGGAAGGCCATACGGACTGTTTATGGGCGGAGGAGGGAAGCTGTTGGAGCACAGTTTGTTCAAATACTTGTGATTGCAGGATGGGTTAGTGCTACCATGGGAACACTCTCTTCATCCTCAAGAAGCTTGACCTGCTTAGGATCTCGGAGAAGGATGAGATGGCCGGTATGGATATGACACGTCACGGTGGTTTTGCTTATATGTACTATGATAATGATGACGAGTCTCACAAGGCCACTCAGCTCCAAAGAGTTGAACCTTGATCTCTTTACCCTCGCTCGGCTACTCATTCTCGCTTTAATTTTCAAGCTTTCTCAAATTTATATCTTTTTAGTATTTATGGGGTTATTTTGATATTGTGTGATCTATCTCTGTGTTATGTGTGTTTCAAGGTGAGACAGTTGACAAAAATTACATGTCATATATAGTTTCTGATATTTGAAATCGTTTCAGGTGATACATACTTGCATGTTCTCTTACACGGTCATATTAAAGCGTTTGTGGAACTTATATAAAAACCATACATAAATTATAAGTTCGGTTGATTTAGATAGATCGAATCGTGTTTCTCGAGTGCGATGAGGCGGCGATCAAAACTTCACGATCCCTTGCCTTCAGTGGTTTGTAAGACTTTGCTTAATAGATCCATCCCCACACCTGATTCTCTCATCACTCCTTGGAAGGATTCTTAAGTGGCAAGTTCTCTCGAGACGGAAATGAATTTTTTATATTAGATATATGAAAACAAGACACACCAATCAATTTACGAGCTTCTTCCAAATAGGAAACTGGCAAAATAACAAATACATCTATATATCTATTTATATAAAGAACAGTTTGCTTCTCTCCAAGGGTGTCCATGTCGTCTGCTAGGTTCGAAGGTTGTCGTCACGCTACGTGTCCCTGCATTCAAAACACATCACTTTGTAAAATGAATATATCTCTTCGTCCCTGCATTCAAAACACATCACTTTCCATACATACAAGTAGTATGTACTGACACTTTAATGCACATCAATAAGCGTTTATACGTATATAGAGAGATCCGTCGCAGCCACTACATCTTGACAATACTCTAAGCTTTTTTAAAACAACTTTAGTTATAGCCAAGAGATAAAACAGAGGAAAGGCTGGAAAATAAGACGTCGTCATCCTTGCTCAGTCACGAGTATTAAACCCAATGGGTCAGCTAGTAACAAGACATTGGGCTTAGCTTCAGACAAGCCCCAGCAGCTATCACAACGGTCAAGAACACAGCTAAACAGAACAAAGGAAAACAACAAGAGAAGAGTACGGTTCCTCCAGCTCACGAGATCATCCTGCGTAACCGATTTGATTCCCTTCTTGGTCATGATGAGTGAGCTGGCAAATACAGCTGTGATGTCACTAGATCGTTCTATGGCTGTTTATAAATAGAGACTCAATCAACATTGTAAAACCCTAAGAAATGAAAGTATAATTTCAGAGAAACATCATATCTTCAAAGTTTCTGTCTTTACCTTTATGGTATCAGAGCATCAGGGATTAGAACCTGAGGCTTAGCGATGGATGGAAATCAAGATACGGTGGCGGTAGCGGCGCTTACCATCACTCAAGCAGTCACCTTGAAGCTTAAAGAAGGCAACTCCTGCTCTGGAAACTCCAGTTTGAGCAGTTCTTGTCTAGTCAGCTGCTTCTGGGTTACGTTACCGGAGCTTCACCGCGTCCAGCTCCGACGGTCACGGTTCAAAACGGAGAAGAGTAACAGAAACAGCCAATCGGAGTCAACAAATGGATCCAGAAAGATCAGCTTATTCTGGCTTGGCTCTATGGTACGTTAACAGAAGATGCTCTAAAGTCTGTATATGGTCTGCATACCTCTCAAGATGTCTGGCTCGCGTTGGCAAAGAAGTACAACAGGGTCTCAGCGACAAGGAAGCTGGATCTCCAAAGACGGGTTCAGACGACAACAAGGAAAACAAAAGTATGGCAGTCTATCTCTCTGAAATCAAGTCTTTCTGTGACAGCTTGATTCTATTGGAGCACCTATTACGGAACAAGAGAAGATATATGGAGTTCTAAATGGTCTGGGAAAAAGGTATGAAGCAGTCTGCACGGTGATTGAGCACTCCATGGACTCTTATCCAGAACCATGTTTTGAAGATGTCGTCCATAAACTGAATGGTTTTGAAGACAAGCTCAAGGCGTATGAGTCAGTAACAGAAGTATCTCCACATCAGGCATACTATGCTGGTAGAGGAGGATACTATGGTCGTGGCAGAGGACAGAACCGCGGAGTTATAGAGGACGTGGATACACTACACAAGGCCGAGGCTTTCCGCAGCAATTTGGTCAGCAAGCAAACAGAGGAGGTTCTTCTGATAACAACGTCCAACTGTCAGATTTGCGGGAAGTATGGTCACCTGCTTACAAGTGTTACCGGCGCTTTGACGAACACTTTGCTATCAATGAACCTCCGCCCCAAGCTAATGTGGTGATGCCAGCAGCCAATACAAGATCAAATGGTGCTGAGTGGTATCCTGACAGTGGCGCGTCTCATCATGTCACCAGCTCCTCTCAACATCTTGATACAGCGAATGACTATGATGGTGGAGGTCAGGTTATGGTTGGTAATGGAGACTTTCTTCCCATTACTCATGTTGGTTCTGCTACAATCCAGACTGCATCAGGTACAATACCACTTCTTGATGTGCTTGTTTGTCCAGATATTACTAAGTCGTTGCTATCAGTATCTAAACTTACCGATGATTATCCATGTGAGTTTACATTTGATGCTACTACTGTGTGTATTAAGGACAAGGGAACCAAACAGGTGCTCACTCAGGGCAACAAAACTAAAGGGCTCTATCGTCTGGATGATCCACAGTTTCTGGCCTTCTACTCTTCAAGACAACAAAGCGCAAGTGATAGAGTGTGGCACAAGAGGTTGGGAACATCCGAATGATCAGGTCCTACAGCATCTATCAACAATAAAGGCCATTTCATTGAATAAGACTTCTCAGTCATTGTGTGAAGCATGTCAAGTGGGCAAGACATGTAAACTTCCGTTTTCTAGCTCAGTTTACAGATCCAGTAGAGTACTTGAGAGGATACATTGTGATGTTTGGGGCCTGCTCCTGTTGTATCTGTCCAAGGATTTCGTTTCTATGTTGTGTTCATTGACAATTATTCAAGATGTCTGCTGGCTTTACCCTCTTAAATCAAAGTCTGATGTGTATTCTGTCTTCAAAAGCTTTCCAAATTCAAGTAGAAAACCAATACAATCAGAAAATAGCGTTCTTTCAGTCTGATGGTGGTGGTGAATTCGTGAACAAGAACCTGATGGATCACTTCTCAACTCATGGTATAAAACACCTGATCTCCTGCCCTCACACTCCAGAACAGAACGGTATTGCTGAGCGTCGTCACAGACACATTACAGAGCTGGCCTATCTGCTGTATCAAGCACATCTGCCCTACACTCTTGGGTTGAAGCGCTTTATACAGCCTCATTCCTCAGCAATCTCCTACCTTCGTCAGTCAATAACAAGCTTGTAAGTCCTTTTGAGCTACTGAATGGACAACCACCAGTGTACACGTCTCTGCGTGTCTTCGGTTGCGCTTGTTACCCTTACCTGAGGCCTTACTCTAAACACAAGTTTGATCCCAAGTCATTACTATGTGTATTTGTCGGGTACAATGAGAAGTATAAAGGGTATAGGCTATCATCCACCAACGGTCGCGTCTACATCAACAGACATGTTCTGTTGATGAAGATAGGCTACCGTATACTGATTCCTACAAGCATTTGCTTCCTTCACCAACTACTCCACTCAGCTCTGCTTGGCGTCTTCAGTATCAATCATCAAGCCCTGTATCCAGTGATGAAGGAATCTCTCCAGTAATGGAAGAAGTTGGAAGAGTTGTAAAGGTTCCACTACATCAGATGACACAAGCTCAGGAAGTGTCGGAAGTTGTTCACCAACAAGTTTCTTTGGGAGACTCAGCAGCAATCACAGGAAACTCTGATAACGGCAGTAATCAAGAAGATGGTGTTGATCAAGTTCTAGTTCCTGAAGCTGAGAACACTCACCAAATGACAACAAGAAGAAAAGCGGGAGTAAGCAAACCAAACCCGAGATATGCGCTGCTAACAGTCAAGGGATTACCTCAACACCTAACACTCTTCAAGAAGCATTAAATCACCCTGGCTGGAATGACTCAATGGTTGAAGAGATAGATACTTGTCATGAGACCAAAACATGGAGTGTTGTTCCTTTGCCCCCTGGTGTTAAACCTATAGGATCAAGATGGGTGCATAAGGTGAAACTGAATGCCGATGGAACCTTTCAGAAGTTTAGATCAAGAGTTGTGGCAAGGGAAATGAACAGAAAGAGGGAGTTGATTTTCTGGAAACATACAGCTCAGTGGTGAGAACAGCAACAGTGAGAATAGTGCTTCACCTTGCAGTTGTTGAGAGATGGGAGATCAGACAACTCGATGTCAAGAATGCATTTCTACATGGGGACTTAACAGGACTGTGTATATGCGTCAACCTCCAGGGTTTGAAGATAAAGAGCATCCAGACTATGTTTGTCATCTACATAAGGCAATCTACGGGCTTAAACAAGCTCCTAGGGCATGGTTTGATAAGTTTAGCTCCTATCTCCTGGAATTTGGATTCACCTGCAACGTTAAAGACCCGTCGCTGTTTGTATATCAGAAAGGAAAAGATGTGATCATGCTGTTGCTATATGTCGACGATATGGTACTAACCGGAAACAACAAGACTTTGCTACAACATCTGCTTGCTTCGCTCAAGAAACAGTTCAGAATGAAAGACATGGGGCCTCTGAGTATTTTCTAGGGATTCAAGCACATTTTACACCTACTGGTCTATTTCTAAATCAAGAAAAGTATGGGACAGATCTATTACAAGCTACTGGTATGCTTGACTGCTCTCCTATGCCAACCCACTGCCACTACAACTTGACAGAGTCCCACATCAGGATGAAGTGTTCTCAAATCCTATATACTTCAGGAGTCTTGCAGGTAAACTTCAGTACCTTACTCTGACTAGGCCGGATATTCAGTTCGCAGTAAACCTGGTTTGTCAGAAAATGCATGAGCCAACAGTGTCTGATTTTCACCTTCTCAAAAGGATTCTGCGATACTTAAAGGGATCTATACAGATGGGTTTGTATCTAGAATCAGATTCCGACTCACAGTTAAGAGCATACTGTGACAGTGACTGGGCAGGGTGTCAAGATACTAGAAGATCAACAGGTGGTTTCTGTACATTTCTTGGCTCGAACCTGATTTCCTGGTCAGCAAAGAGACAAGACTCAGTGGCAAGATCTTCAACTGAAGCAGAATACAGAACACTATCAGACACTGCAGCGGAGCTTGAATGGATAAGTGGGATGCTGAAAAGCTTGGGTATTAATCAGCGTATTGTTGCCAGAGGTATTATGTGATAATCTCTCTGCTGTGCATTGACTGCAAATCCTGTCTTGCATCGCAAGTCAAAACACTTTGCCACTCATTATCACTTTGCCAGAGAGAAGGTAGCTGATGGATCGCTGATAGTAAAACATATATCGGCTCTGCATCAACTAGCTGATGTTTTTACGAAGTCATTGCCGCAACAGAACTACACTCGGTTGCGTTCCAAACTCGGAGTTGCGTTTCCTCCCACCTCGAGTTTGAGCGGGAGTATTAAACCCAATGGGTCAGCTAGTAACAAGACATTGGGCTTAGCTTCAGACAAGCCCACAGCAGCTATCACAACGGTCAAGAACACAGCTAAACAGAACAAAGGGAAAAACAAGAGAAGAGTACGGTTCCTCCAGCTCACGAGATCATCCTGCGTAACCGATTTGATTCCCTCTTGGTCATGATGAGTGAGCTGGCAAATACAGCTGTGATGTCACTAGATCGTTCTATGGCTGTTTATAAATAGAGACTCAATCAACATTGTAAACCCTAAGAAATGAAAGTATAATTTCAGAGAAACATTCATATCTTCAAAGTTTCTGTCTTTACCTTTAACGAGCGCATCTAACATTACCGACGCGCCTGACATCGGATTCGTTCTGCTTATGTATCTTTAAAACATCCAAAAGTTGTTTTTTTATCATTGAAAAATATTCTTATTCAGAGATTATATGTTTGTTAGTATTGATTGTTATAGGATGTTTAGGCATATATATTAAACATGTATGTTTACAGATACAAAATAGTACTCGATTTCTGTTACATATTGTAATAGTGGATTAGAGTAAAAATGAAAAAAATGTGCTTATAATATGTTTTACTTTTTAGTTTGAGGGAAAGAAATATAATAATAATAATAAATAGATGTAGTGTATTATACCGGGATTATTATGATTTTGAAAGTAAAACAAATATATAGGAAAATTGCACATTTGGATGTGAGTGCAATTCATATTAACCGGTTTAGTTTAGAGTGCAATATTATCCTCAAAAAAATATTTAGATAGAAATTATATTTATATCCACAACTAGATAATTTTAGTTTATACAAAAAAATTAAATTTGTGTACATTAATTATTTTAATTAATTTTTAAAAGTTATGTTCGAACTTCAGAAATATTATTATCACTATTTTATAAATATATTCTTAATTTTAATATTTAAAGATTGTGATATAATTATAAGAAAGGTCTTCTTTTACTATCAATTTGAGATGTTAATAATTCATATTTTAGATTTACAAAGAATTTTTAATACAAATATCGAAAAGTATATATAGGTATTCTATTAACTAACATGTACTATAGCGTAATAAAATAATTTTAAAATAATAGTAATTTAATATGTATTTTGTACAAAAATAATATATGGTCGTATAAGTTCTGTTTGTGCATAATATTCTATAGCCAGTTTAAATTGTATGTAAGTAAAATATATAATCATCAAAGCATACTATTCTCCATTATTTGGTGTGTTTTACACTTGCTTACTCTTATTTATCTCTAGCACAATTACTGACATAATATAAAGCAAGAATAAATCCTCAAATATAACATAAATATAAAAAAAAAACAACAAGTACTAATAGTAGCAATGGACATTGTCCTAAACAACTAAAATATATATTTTAGTGACAGAGATTACCTCAAGTTAAAACTTTATTTTCCACAGTATTAGATACTCTGACATAAAAAAAATTCTGGTAATTGAAATCTTAACCTCATTCTCTTAACATAATCACACTTACTACCAACTGAACATAGAAGAAAATTACACAAATTTATATTTTCATAAAAAACTGATACACTGAATTCGCTCGTAGAGCGGACATGTCCTAGTGTATATATATATATATATACACATACTTCTATCGCAGAGTTAAAACTATTTGATCAAATATATAAATAGGCAGCATGGATGATTTTATTCCGTGTAGAAACAAAAAAAATGATTTTAGCAGTTCTCTTTTTTTTTTTGTATCAACTAAATGGAAAGAGTTTTCTCTCATAAACATGAAATACCCCATAAAAGTGTATTCATCATTCATCCCGGCCCTGGCTATCGCTAGGTTAAAGCTCATAAAGCAAAACCTCTAGGCACCAGAGCATAGATTATATACAATTAGGGCGACAACAATACTTAGAGCAGCTCCAACGGTAGAGTCTGTATGAGTATCTGAACTTTTAAGATAATAAAAATAGTGAAACATAAAAAAGAGAAAATGATGTTAAAAAATTAGATCTTTGCAAGGAAGTAATGCAATGGTAAGACAAACATCCAAACCTTATTAGTCTTCCAAACTAATGTCAACAGATACAAGTCCCCCGGTAAGGAAACAATGTTAAATTAAGTTACTAAATAGCTCCAGCGGAAGAAAGGGCATGTCATACATATACTCATCCAGATTCATATAGAGGAAAAACTAAAATTTTGAGTCTAATAAGAAAACATCAAGCAATTTGATAATGGAATGCAAACACATAACTTCAGGATTCATCTAGACAATCGCTCCAGCAGATGAATGCAGCAAATGCAAATTTCATGCTTTACTAAAATGTACTCATAGATCATAAATAACTGGGATTTGTTAAGTATAAGTGTTAAATAGAAGATACTATGTCGTTTTGTGTGAGCTGCAAAAAGTCCTGAAAACAAAAACACATCGTCTAGCTCTACTTCTATCCAATTTGGCATATGATCAAATTGGAAAACATGTATAAGTTATGTCGTCAAAATTTCGGAGAGATGTATAGTTATATTTCTTCAAAGATCTGCTACTTTGTGATATTTGATTATTTTCCTGTTTATAAAGGTAGTAGTCCATTTTAAATACAATTTTGTTTTCTTAGCATTCGAAACAGTAGTGCTTTCCTATTGTGGTTATGTTACTATACTTCTTTGTTTATTTAAGCATTACGCATTGATTACTAATTTGGGGATGAGTAGTTGGATAATTTTGAAACTTCCCAAATTACCAAACTTACTATCAAAAGGAAACGTTCAAATCTGGCCAGACAGATGAGAGAGTCTTCAAGCTTTGTTGTAACTTGTGAGCCCCATAAATTTATAGGAGACACCTTCAATATAATTACCAGCCACATCTGCATTCAAAATTTAAGTTTTACTTACATTCTGGGTTGTTTCTGTAT
The DNA here is from genome assembly GCF_020379485.1 of Brassica napus. Classification (NCBI taxonomy): domain Eukaryota; kingdom Viridiplantae; phylum Streptophyta; class Magnoliopsida; order Brassicales; family Brassicaceae; genus Brassica; species Brassica napus. The sequence goes on along the minus strand of NW_026013918.1, from coordinate 46,634 downwards.
TCCGTTTTTCTTAGAAGCAAATCTCATACATACAAATCCTTCAGTAGCGGCTTACACTGTTTGTTGATAGCACTACTCAGCTGGTCTCTTCCTCTTTTTTCCCCCGTTTTGGGTTGTGTTCTTGATATAACACTTTCGAATGGTGTAATGTTTGTGTTTCTTTCACTTGAAACATATAGCTAGTGGCCATCAGTATAACCAAGAAGAATGAGCAGTGCTAAACATAACTTACATGTGGTTGTGGTTGCCACTTCACTGTTGCTGCTGCTTGATTACTAGTTGGTTGTCATTCAGGTTGGGGTTTTAAAGCCATGTTTCGAGGGCTTGATGATTTTGGGAATTTGGGATAAAACAAAATTTATGAATATATCAATACTTCACATGATCAAAATCTAGAATTAGGAGATAAAGAGGTTTCCTTGTTTCATCCTCAGAATCATTCAAGTAAAACAGAGAATCATCATACGAAACTGTCCAAAACTGAACATGTCAGTGACGATACTCTCGGGTAAGAGAAATTTTTACTTTGAAACATATCAAAATGAAACCTCCGCCACTAGTCAGTAACACATAGCCAATACCTATTGGGATCATAGAGCTAGCTTCAAGCGAGCAAAAGCTTCGTCCCTTTGCCAAATCCCACAGCAAACCACACTGTCTTTGCCTCCACAGCATAAAGAACATCAGGAGAAATAGTGGTAGTGGAGCATAATAGCTGCGACTTTGAAATGTTTATAAAACGTGGTCGTTTTAGATGTTTAAGGTGACTAACAGTTTTGTATTTAGTTCCAGTTTAATTTCAGTTATTTTCAACACAGTTTTCATTTACTACAAATCATCTTAAACCAAACCGGGGAAGCCCACTTTCTCTCACTCTTTTTTTTTGTCGTATCTGAATGGAGCATTTGGTAGCATCACACCCACTACAGGTCGCCGCAACCCGCAAGTTTCAAACTTCACGCTTCTCTCCTTTCTTAAACCCTTCCGACCACGCACGCGCCGCAATGCACGCCACTATCCTCTCACCACGCGCCACTCTTTTCCCCTGTAAACCTCTCTTCCCTTCACAAAATGCCCACGACTCTCGCCGCCGCCGCCGATCAACCATCTCCTGCTCCGTCCAACCCGTAACCGCCGACCCTTCACCTCCTCCCCTCACAGACTCTCCAAGAAGCTCAACAAGTACAGCTCGAGAATCACGGAGCCCAAGTCCAAGGCGGGTCGCAAGCCATCCTCCACGGCGTGGGCTTGTCCGACGGCGATCTGCTGAAGCCCCAGATCGGGATATCGTCGGTCTGGTACGAAGGGAACACGTGCAATATGCATCTGCTGAAGCTGTCGGAGGCGGTGAAGGAGGAGTGGAGGGAGCTGGGATGGTCGGGTTTAGGTTCAACACGATCGGGGTGAGTGATGCTATCTCGATGGGGACGAGAGGGATGTGTTTCAGTTTGCAGTCTAGAGACTGATTGCTGATAGTATCGAGACTGTGATGAGTGCTCAGTGGTATGATGCCAACATCTCTATCCTGGTGTGATTAAAAATGTGAGCTTTTTCTTTTTAATCATCACTCCTCTTGTGTGTTATTGTTATGTGATTGGTTTGCTCTTATTGTGTCTAGATGCCTGGAACAATTATGGCCATGGGAAGGCTTAACAGACCTGGGATTATGGTTTATGGTGGAACCATCAAGGTACCATCTTTATCAAGTCTCCTTATTGATTAGTTGGATCCATTGTTCACTTTTGATTTTTGTTGCAGCCTGGACACTTTGAAGAGAAGACATATGACATAGTATCTGCTTTCCAGGTTTCGTTTTCTTCTTTCTTGTGGCTAGTTTGAGGGCTTACAATTATGTGTTTATGTTTTTTTGTAATCAATTTTGTATTTTCAGAGTTATGGAGAATTTGTTGGTGGCTCCATAAGCGATGAGCAGAGAAAGACTGTCCTTCATAATGCTTGTCCTGGAGCTGGAGCTTGTGGTGGCATGTACACAGCTAATACCATGGCTTCTGCAATCGAAGCTATGGGAATGTCTCTTCTTACAGGTTACTCTTTAAGATCATACATTCTTCTCCTATATTTATGCTTAAATGGAAATCTTAATCTGTTTTTTTTTTGTCATTTATGAAGCTCTTCGATACCTGCTGAAGACCCGTTGAACTGGACGAGTGCCGGTTAGCTGGAAAGTATCTTGTAGAATTGCTAAAGATGGAATTGAAGCCCCGTGACATTATCACTCCAAAATCACTTCGTAATGCGATTACTGTCATGGCTCTTGGTGGATCACCAATGCTGTACTGCATCTTATTGCTATTGCCAGGTCTGTGGGTTTGGAGCTGACTCTTGACGATTTTCAGAAGGTTAGCGATGCTGTTCCGTTTCTAGCAGACCTTAAACCAAGTGGGAAATATGTTATGGAAGATATACATAAGGTGCGTGCATCTTTGGCGTTTTGCTTATAAGTCAAATTTGTATTCCTTTGATCATTTTGTTGGTGTTGTTTTGATCCACAGATTGGAGGTACACCAGCTGTTCTTCGTTATCTATTAGAAGCTGGTTTTATGGATGGGGATTGTATCACAGGTTAACTTTGTAGAAAACTTGATATTAACATTTTGGATTGCTTGTAAAACTGATTACCTAATTGTTCTTTTTGTGTCTTCTGCTACCAGTCACAGGGCAGACTTTAGCTCAAAATTTAGAAAACGTCCCTCGCTTACCAGAAAATCAGGTAAAGCTTATGTTACTGGTTATTTCATCAGACAGAATCCATGAACTAATTCTTCTTGATTATAATGGATGCTTGATTTATTTCTTACAATGTCCACCAGGTTATAATTAGACCTGTTTCAAACCCAATCAAAGAGACTGGACACATCCAAATATTGAGAGGAGACCTTGCACCAGAGGGTTCTGTAGCAAAGATTACTGGCAAAGAAGGGTTATATTTCTCTGGTAAATGTTCATTTGCTCTTTCTAGTTAAATACTCTTATCAACTTAGAGGGCTTATACAATGGAACTGTTTTGTTTTTAAGGCCCCGCACTTGTATTTGAAGGAGAGGAATCTATGCTGGCTGCTATATCAGCAGACCCGATGAGCTTTAAAGTAATTGCCTTCTGATAATGGAGTAGTTTTACTTTCTAATATCTGCTGCCTGAGATGTATATATATGTCGTTTTGTTACAGGGAACAGTGGTTGTTATCAGAGGAGAGGGTCCTAAAGGAGGTCCAGGCATGCCTGAGATGTTGACACCAACTAGTGCGATAATGGGTGCCGGTCTTGGAAAGGTACTACTACCTTTTTTTTTATCAGTTTCTATATTCTAAGTATATAGAAACTCGTTTTTCTTTGTTATGAGTTGAGTAACTGAGATATGGCAATGCTTTTATTTTTCAGGAATGTGCATTGCTGACTGATGGTAGGTTCTCTGGTGGCTCACACGGTTTTGTTGTTGGCCACATTTGCCCTGAAGCTCAGGTCTCTTGACTGGCTCTCTCTCTGGTTTTTGCAATCTTAAATAAATGTGAAGATGGTAATGTTGAAAGCTTTCTTGGGATGTTCAGGAGGGTGGTCCAATAGGTCTGGTAAAGAACGGAGACATAATCACAATTGACATAGGAAAGAAGAGAATAGACACACAAGTCTCACCCGAAGAAATGAATGAGCGTAAAAGGAAATGGACTGCTCCTGCATACAAGGTTAACCGCGGAGTTCTATACAAGGTATATTAGTGAAAACCACCACTTTGTATTGTATGTTCTTTATCATTTGCTAACTGGATGATATCTATTCTGAAAACAGTACATCAAGAACGTGCAATCGGCTTCAGCTGGATGCGTGACTGATGAGTAAGCGAAAAAGTAGTGTTTGTTCTTGAGGGGAAAAACTCTTAAGGCTTGCTATTGGATTCTTTAGTATCATTGTTAGCTTTTGGATTTATCTTAAGACTGATCATCATTAGCTGTTTCGAGAGTTTGATTCTGTAAGTTTGATTGTGGTGTTGCAAATAAAAGCAGATTTGCTGAGACGAAACAGACCAAATTTCTAGTACCGGTTCGATTTGTATCAAACCGAATGACTATTAATTTCGGTTATGAGTAATTGATCAAAGTTATAACCAATTTGAGTATGGGTGGTATTAGAAACATGGATTTTACTGAAGGTTACCTGAAATAGATTTTGAAATAGACGGTCCATAACCGGTTTAGCCATTATCCAAGAGATCTAAATATTTCATATTTATTTATGGCTTTCACTTTGTGTGGGTATGTTTGACACTTCCATTTTAATATGTGAACCGCTACTAACATCATATGGGGAAATATACACCATTCTATTACATTTCATGTTTCTAACACACCTTGGCTATATAATAAACAAATTACAAAAAAAAATCGAGTAAATATACAACAAAAATGGCACTCTCTTTGTTCAAACATTCGTGTTGGAATTATTCTTTTCAGGGTCTGTTATCACTCACTATATGCTGTCGTCTTGATTTTGCTCAAGCCTAATCAAGCCCTCAATTTTCTTTTGGGATCAAATAGCAAAATGAATTCTTCCAAGATGAAAGGAGACGAAACCACAATAGCGGTTCATGGCTGTGTCAGGATAGCAAGAAGGGCAAGAAAGGCAAGCTAGCTGATCAAGTCGTACGCATTAGAGAAGCTTGCTTGTCCTTCTGCAATTGGTGGTCTCTCTGAACAACATGAGAATCGACTGCTTTGCGGGTGAATCATAGTCTATTGCCATATTCTGAGCTCTAACCGTTGTGCCTGCACTTCAAGTTTTCTCAATAACTCTTTGTTCAGCTCCTGTGGTTAACGACTCATATTCATAGCTACAACAACATGCTCATAGTGGACCTCATATACATAACCTCATCAAGATATGATTCACCCGACCCCGAATCCAGATGGCAACACGCCCGCACCAAGAGTCATCAACTCCAACTTCTTTAACATCACTCTCCTCTCCTTGTTGGCGCTCCTCCTCACAGCAAACCCTAATTTCCTCCCGTTGCAAAACATAGTCAAACCGGTACTGAACTCAAGAGGCAAGACTTTAACTCGGGTCTTAAATGTGTACCATATTTTGTTTGAACGAAGAATGGATTGTAAATGAAAAGTCTTAGGAGTGTTATTCAATCATGTATGTTAATGGAACTAAAATCTAAACATAAACCACTGTTATTCAAGTTATTGATTCTAAATTCTATTTTGAGCAATTTTGAGTAATGTTTGAGTAATTTCATTGAGTTTGAAAATATCTATACCTCCAAACTTTCATTGTTTTCAGCTATGCTTTCATCTTCTATCGTGATTGTTAATATATGATATAGTTAAAAATTGATGTCTTTAGCAACATTTAAACAATCGACAAGGCATGTTAAAATAAAATACACACAATTAGAAACAATTGATTTAATTTTAAAATCATGAGAGAACTGAATTGAGTAATGTAACTTTGAAATCATAAAATGTTGATGAGATTTGAACATAAAGAATAGAAGATACAATTACCACACAAATTGGAGAATACGAAGGAAGAACAAATATGATACATAAAATGGAGAAATAAAAAAAAGCGAGGAAGAAGAAAAAGAAAAACTAAAAGAAGTAGAAGACATAAGAAGCACTTTTAAAAACTTTGACTATTATTCAAAAAGGGAAATATAAATCTCTTCTGGTTGAATTTGTTTGGTTTATATATAAAATATTGCAAATTATTAATATTTAACTTGGATAATTTAGTCATTTTACTTAATAAAAAAGTGTAGTTTTTAAAATTAAAAAACAATTGTGAAAATAAAATCTTATATAGGAATATATCCAAATTTTCTCTTAAATAGTTTCATATCTTTGTTTAATGAAAGCATAAACATAACTAGTCGTCCACAAAAAAATATACAATAACATTAGGTGTAATTTTTTGAGTAATTAAAACATTAATAAGAAATGTATGAAAATATGTGGTGTATATACACCTCAACATAATAATCAAGTTATCATTAAATAAGTGTTTCTAAATTAATAATTATAATCAGTGTTTTAAAAACTGGACCGGACCGGCCGGTCATACCGGTCCAGCCGTGACTCCAAAGTTGATTAGCTCACAATTTTTGTTACTTTAAACTTAAAGACACCTCTCTTAAGACATTTTTTACAGGCAAGTGGGCTCAATACGACGTTGATAACACGAGCCTTCAACACGAAAAGGATATCAATAAACTCTGTCGAGGAGGTATTGTAGAACTTTTTTTGTAAAATGTTAAATATATATTATGGAAAAATGAAGGTTTATGTACAAAGAATCATAAGAATGAAGCTATGCTCTAAGCCTATACCAATGAGCTAGTGTCCTCTGAACCATCTTTGAAGCAGTCCTAGAAGCATGGGTTTCTCAAAGTACCGGTTGACATAATCCTATTTCTGGCAGTTTTAGTCAACTGGCGACCAGTTTCAACTTCCCAGTATGCCTCCTATCATTTCTTTCATTCTAAAGATAGTATATAGAGGTTTGAAACACCAACCTCAGTAATATGAATGTCAGTTTATTATAATTGTGCTCCACCAGCCAGTTTAGTGTCATCTCCCAATTAGATCAGCATTTACCCCAACAAATCTACCACAACTGCCAACCATACAGTGAAGGTGTATGGACATGCAAAAAAGAGATGCTCTTTGGACTCATTCGGCTCTCCCAAACACACAGCTTGTACTACTCCCCACTGTGTCATTCTAACTCCAGTTGCAAGCCTATCCCAAATTGCTAACCAAGTAATGAAGGCAAAACGAAGCACCCCTTGGATAGAACTTTTTAACGAGATAGTGCTTTTTCAACTCATATAACTGGATGTCTGGATCTAATATATATGATTTGGTGATCGAAATCTTACAGATAGAGAATTTTAACGGAAAAAACAAGTAATTTCTACTAGGCTTTTATCCATATTTATGTTCATTAGGATTCTTATTAGTTGGAAACTTCGAGATAGCATACATCAAATTTAGATAGTTTAGGCTTTATAATGGCGACCACCCTTCATGTTCTCATTTTTCATTCTGGAAAATTTTCACATTATATCAGTTACAAAAAAAAAAATTCACATTATTGGTTTTTATTTTATCATTCGCAATGTCCATAATATTTGCTCATAGGACTAACAAACACGTGTATGTGTTTTCAAAAGCTTCTTTAGAGGTCCCAAATAGGATATCGTGAATCCACCAATAAATATCTTATATTAAGGGTCTGATAGTAGAGCAGAAGAGAATCATGAGAAATGCAGAACAAATAAAAATGAAGGAAAGATTGCAATTAATCCCCATTCATAAATTAAAAGCAGAACAAAAAATGAATCTATCTATCTATATCTATCTATCTATATCTAATAATATAAGTAGAGCTACTCTCCTGTGAGAGCGCCACGTCAGAAATATTCTTTTCAGAAGGCGACACGTGTCTAAACACACAGACACGCCGCACAGAAAATAAGAGTTTTCTTCACTCCTAGACTATCCACATAGGATGCCATGTCAGAAAGTCAAAGGCCGTCGTCGCGCCACGTGTCCCTGCATTCAAAACCATCTCTTCGCATTTCTATACATACAAGTAGTTTGTAACTGACACCTTAATGCACATCAATAAGCACTTATATGTATATAGAGAGATCCATCACAGCCACTACATATCCTGATAATTATGGTCAAGAGATAAACAGAGGAAATGCTGGACTTGCAGGAAGATAGTGGGAGTAACATAGGACGTCGTCATCATTGCTCAGTCACGAGCGCATCTAACATTACCGACGCCGCCTAACATCAGGTGGTTCTGCTTATGTATCTTTAAAACATCCAAAAGTTGTTTTTTTTTTGATCACTGAAAAGGTATTATTATTTAGTAATTATATGTTTGTTGTATTGATTGTATAGGATGTTTAGGCATATATATTAAACACGTATGTTTACAGATACAAAATAGTGCTTGATTTCTGTTATATATTGTAATAGTGGATTAGACTAAAAAGGAAAATAAATGTGCTTATAATATGTTTTAGTTTTTAGTTTGAGGGAAAGAAAAATATTAGTAATAAATAGATGTAGTGTATATACGGGGATTATTATGATTTGAAACTAAAAAAATATATATGAAAATTGCACATTTCGGATGCGAGTGCAATTCATATTAACTGGGTTTAGTTAGAGTGCAATATTATCCTCAAAAAATATTTAGATAGAAATTATATTTATATCCACAAACTAGATAATTTTAGTTTTAAAAAAATTTAAATTTGTGTACATTAATTATTTTACTTATTTATTTATAAATTTGTTTTGGACTTCAGAAATATTTTTATCACTTTTTTATAGTAGATATATCTTAATTTTAATATTAAAGATTAGATGAAATAATTTATAAGAAAGGTCTTCTTTTACTATCATTTGAGATGTTAATATATTCATATTTTAGATTTACAAAGAATTTTAATACAAATATCAAAAAGCATGTATAGTTATTCTATTAACTAACCTGTACTATAGCGTAATAAAATAATTTTAAAATAATAGTTAGTTTAATATGTATTTTGCTGATTTATAATTTTTGTACAGAATAATATATGGTCGTATATGTTCTGTTTGTGCATATATTCTATAGCCAATTTAAAATTTTATGTAAGTATAAATATATAATCATCAAAGCATACTATTCCTCCGTTAATTGGTGTGTTGTACATTTGCTTTAGTTTATCTCTAGCAAATTACTGACATAACATAAAGCAAAAAATATATCCTCAAATATAACATAAGTAAAAAAAAAAACAACAAGTACTAATAGTAGCAATGACATTGTCCTAAACAACTACAAAATATATTCTTAATGACTAAGATTACCTCAAAGTTAAAACTTTATTTTTCACAGTATTGGATATTCTGACATAAAAAAAAGAATTCTGGTAATCGAAAACTCAATCTCATTCTTTAACATAATCACACTTACAACCAACTGAACATAGAAGAAAATTTACACAAAATTATATATTTCATAATAACCGATACATTGAATTATGCGCGTAACGCGAGCCTGTCCTAGTTAATAAAATAAAGAAGTACTGTATGCAGTTAATTAATGAGTTACTTTTTTGTCCAGCAGGTTAAAGCTTCGAATGGGTAATACAAATCAAAATATGCAGATCAACCGATAATGCAAATCAAACAGAACAAATCATGCAGATCACGCAGATCACACATAACAAATGCAGATTAAACTCGTTAAACTAATTTACCGAATTATCATATTTTATTGAATGCAATGTTTTGAAATTCAGATTGGCCATTGACTCAGCATTGCAACTGGGTCAATGGTCATACCGGTTCAACCAAATCTTATATTTTAAGTTAATTTTAAATTAAGTAACTACATATATATATGCATATCTGTAAAATTATTTTTATAATATTTATACCATTGTTAGAATCTAAAAAAGATATGAAAATAAAATAATTTTTTTAAATAATATAAAAATATAATGAAAGCTAATTTATTTTAGATAGATATTAAAAAAAACATGAGGTTTTTTTATTTTTTTAGAATTTGTAATTTTTGTAACTTGAATTTCGGAAAACGGCCTTTAACATCGAACCATATCACTTCTTTTAATGAGTTTGACCGGTTTGATTGGATTTACGTTTGACCGGTTTTGATTGGATTTACCGGTTTAACTCAAATCTGATTTTTGGCAAGTGTATAGATATATGCGTTAAAGAAAAACTATAGAATTTAGTATATATATATATATATATAAGAATATATCATTTTACATATTTTTTTAAAAAAAAATATCTTAAATTCATAAATATTAAAACTAAAACAAATCAACCAAAAACTTAATATTTAAAAGAATTGTGTGGTTTATGAATGAAAAAGTGAAGTTATGTGTAGTATTTGTAGGTTCGAATAATCAATGTCGGACTCATGTTAGTTTTTTTATTAAACCCAAAACATAGCCGAATTAAAAATAGGGAAATTGCCACAAATAGCACATTCATAATATCACTTTTCATATTTACACTAACCACTTTTACTCTCACTTTTAATGAAGGGTAAAAGACAATTATACCCTTAGGTTAACTAATTTAGATTTAGGGTTTAGAGTTGAGGGGTGGGGTAGGGTTTTTGCAATGTGAAATTTAGGATTCTAATAAATATATAAATAAATACTTAAAAAAATAATTAAAATTTGAAAATATAGTTTCAAACATAAGTTTCGTTTTTCAAAAAGAAATTTGAAAAAAAAATAAAAAAATTCAAATAAAAAAAAAGTTTCAAAAAAATTTTATAAAAAAGTTCAAATTTGAAAAAGTATAATTCGAAAACATAAAAAAAATTTACTTTTTTTTTATTTTTTCTTTTTTTTATAATTTATAATTTTTAATTTTAATTTTTAATTTTTTATTTAAATAATAATTTATTATATATATAAATAACAAGGTCATAAGAGTCTTGCTACTTAATGAAGAAGATATTTTTCAAAATGTCTCTTTAGTTGTGGTAAAAATAAAAAAGTGGTAACATGAAAGTGGTAACATTTAATTTTCCCTTAAAAATAGTTCCAATTTACTTCGAGTTTAAAGCAAAAAAAAATGAAAACAAAAAATCCATGAAAGTTCGATTTAAAACCGTATATGCCCGACAAATATTCAAGTAATTCAGCGGGTTGATCAATTTTATTTTTCAAATTTAGAAAGAGTACCCGTTCAGTTTTTGTAAATTTTGGTGTAGTTTCAGTTTCATATTTTTTGTTATGTTCTAGTTATATTAATTAGTATATTTATATATTATATAGTATACTAAAATAAAGTGTAAAATACTTCTTACAGAAAATTATGTTAAATATGAATATGTCAAGTAAACATATAAAGGTTTTTTTTTAATATTATAGAACTTTTAAGTTTGTAAATAAAGAAATGAAGTTGTGTGTAGTATTTATAGGGAAAAAAAAAAGAGAAAAAAAACAAAAATATCACCCATTGGGCCTCTATTTTTGATCAGCCTCTTTTTATGATGTGTTTGCAGACAATATATTTTACATATAAAGTGTTTCTACATGCAGATAAAAATGCAGTCTATTTATTCAGCATATTAAAGATGAATGGAAAAAAATGCAGATTAAGCTGTAGTCTATTTCTCCTATGTTTTTTCTGCATTTTTATTGCATCACATTCATATCCTAAGAGGAGCAGAAGGGAGTGGGCGATACCCAGGTGACCAATGGGTTGTAGCTTTTTCTTTTTCCATTTCTTTTTAGTCTAATATATATAAATGATATAATAATTTATTTCTTTGATTAAAATGAGTTAAAATATATATCCAGTAATACTAAGTAAGAAATTCATATGTCTCTAAAATATATTATAACATATGCATGTATTTTCATATTTTATTTAATTAATATAATATTTTAATAAAAGCGTATTTTATATTATGTTTAATTAATTATTATTATTTTTAGTTGATTCATATATCTAAATTAACTAAAAAAATTCAAAAATTAAAGTACGCTTCAGTTAGTTTTTCAGCACGTCTTTAGTTAGGTATCAATGAATTGTAAATAAACAATTAATTTAGAGTTTATATTTTAATAATACTTAGTAAATCGGATATTCAGACAAATTTTAATATTTTGGATAAAAAATCAAAATATCCGAGTAATTCGGTTCTTTTGGATAATTTGATAATTTAAAATACTTTAGATTAAAAAAAATATTTAGTATTTCGATTTTTTTATAGTCCGGTGTATAAGTAGATCTTTAGAATATTTGATATTTCTAATACTAAATATATTTAATATTTTTAGATATATAAATTTTATTTTGAATATTCGGGTACATTCGGTTTCGGTTCGGTTTCGTTTTCTTGGCTAAAACAAATATATGAACCATTGGTTATTTTAAACTTTAGTTTCGGGTTCGGTTTTTTTGTTTGGTTCCTGTTCAGTTTTCTATCTGGTTTAATGCATGCTTAATTAATGATATAGTGGAACCAAATGGTAAAAAAGAACCGAAAGTCAAACAAAATAAGAGTCAAAAGAAGAATACTCTTAGAATTTTTGTAATTGTGATAAATTTTCATCTAATTTATTAATTTCACTATAATTTATTAGAATAATGATTGATTTGATTTTTGATTTTAGTTTATTGACAAAATACAATAAATATCATCATTCTAATAAATATAGTGAAATTATAAATTATATGAAAAATTTATCACAATTACAAAAATTCTAAAGAGTATTCTTCTTTGCTCTTATTTTTGTTTGACTTCGGTTCTTTTTACCATGTTCAACTATATCATTAATTAAGCATGGGCATTAAAACCAAGAATAGAAACTGAACAGGACCAACAAAAAAAACCGAACCCGAACTAAAGTTTAAAAATAACCAAATGGTTCATATATTTGTTTTAGCCAAGAAAACGAAAACCGAACCGAAAACCGAATGGTACCCGAAAATTCAAATAAAATTTATATATCTAAAAATATTAAATATATTTAGTATTAGAAATATCAAATATTCTAAAGATACTACTTATAAACCGGACTATAAAAAATCGAAATACTAGATATTTTTTAATCTAAAGTATTTTAAATTATCTAAATATCCAAAAGAACCGAAATTACTCGGATATTTTGATTTTTTATCCAAAATATTAAAATTTGTCTGAATTATCCGATTTACTAAGTATTATAAATATAAACTCTAAATTAAGTGTTATTTACATTCATTGATAACCTAACTAAAGACGTGCTGAAAAAAAAACTAACTAGAAGCGTACTTTAATTTTGAATTTTTTTAGTTAATTTGATATATGAATCAACTAAAAATAATAAAATTAATTAAACATAATATAAAAATACTGCTTTATTAAAATATTATATTATTAAATAAATATGAAAATAATTGCATATGTTATAATATATTTTTAGAGAACATATGAATTTTCTTCTTAGTATTACTGGATATATATTTTAACTCATTTTAATCAAAAGAATAAATTATTATATCATTATATATATTAGACTAAAAAGAAATGGAAAAAGAAAAAGCTACAAACCCATTGGTCACCTGGGTATCGCCCACTCCCTTCTGCTCCTCTTAGGATATGAATGTGATGCAATAAAAATGCAGAAAAAACATAGGAGAAATAGACTACGCTTAATCTGCATTTGTTTTCCATTCATCTTTAATATGCTGAATAAATAGACTGCATTTTTATCTGCATGTAGAACACTTTATATGTAAAATATATTGTCTGCAAAACATCATAAAAGAGGCTGATCAAAAAATAGAGGCCCAATGGGTGATATTGTTGTTTTTTTCTTCTTTTTTTTTTCCCTATAAATACTACACACAACTTCATTCTTATTTACAAACTTAAAAGTTCTATAATATTAAAAAAAAACCTTTATATGTTTACTTGACATATTCATAATTTAACATAATTTTCTGTAAGAAGTATTTTACACTTTATTTTAGTATACTATAGAATATATAAATATACTAATTAATATAACTAGAACATAAAAAAAAATATGAAACTGAAACTACACCAAAATTTACAAAAACTGAACGGGTACTCTTTCTAAATTTGAAAAATAAAAAATGATCAACCCGGCTGAATTACTTGAATATTTGTCGGGATATACGGTTTTAAATCGAACTTTCATGGATTTTTTGTTTCTTTTTTTTTGCTTTAAACTCGAAGTAAATTGGAACTATTTTTAAGGGAAAAATTACATGTTTACCACTTTCATGTACCACTTTTTATTTTTACCACAACTAAAGAGACATTTGAAAAATATCTTCTTCATAAGTAGCAAAAGACTCTTATGACCTTGTATTTATATATATAATAAATTATTATTTAAATAAAAAATTAAAAATTAAAATTAAAAAATTATAAATTATAAAAAAAAGAAAAAATAAAAAAAAAAGTAAATTTTTTTTATGTTTCGAATTATACTTTTTCAAATTTGAACTTTTTATAAAATTTTTTTGAAACTTTTTTTTATTTGAATTTTTTTTATTTTTTTTCAAATTTCTTTTTGAAAAACGAAAAACTTATGTTTGAAACTATATTTCAAATTTTAATATATTTTTTTAAGTATTTATTTATATATTTATTAGAATCCTAAATTTCACATTGCAAAAACCCTACCCACCCCTCAACTCTAAACCCTAAATCTAAATTAGTTAACCCTAAGGGTATAATTGTCTTTTACCCTTCATTAAAAGTGAGAGTAAAGTGGTTAGTGTAAATATGAAAAGTGATATATGAATGTGCTATTTGTGGCAATTTCCCTATTTTAATTCGGCTATGTTGGGTTTAATAAAAAAACTAAATGAGTCCGACATTGATTATTCGAACCTACAAATACTACACATAACTTCACTTTTTCATTCATAAACCACAAAATTCTTTTAAATATTAAGTTTTGGTTGATTTGTTAGTTTTAATATTTATGAAGTTTAAGAATTTTTTTTTAAAAAAAATATGTAAAATGATATATTCTTTATATATATATATATATATATACTAAATTCTATAGTATTTTCTTTAACGCATATATCTATACACTTGCCAAATCAGATTTGAGTTAAACCGGTAAATCCAATCAAAACCGTCAAACGTAAATCCAATCAAAACCGGTCAAACTCATTAAAAGAAGTGATATGGTTCGATGTGTTAAGGCCGTTTTCCGAAATTCAAGTTACAAAAATTACAAAATTCTAAAAAAATAAAAAAACCTCATGTTTTTTTAAATCTATCTAAAATAAATTAGCTTTCATTATATTTTTATATTATTTAAAAAAATTATTTTATTTTCATATCTTTTTTAGATTCTAACAATGTATAAATATATAAAAAATAATTTACAGATATGCATATATATATGTAGTTACTTAATTTAAAATTAACTTAAAATATAAGATTTGGTTGAACCGGTATGACCATTGACCCAGTTGCAATGCTGAGTCAATGGCCAATCTGAATTTCAAAACATTGCATTCAATAAAATATGATAATTCGGTAAATTAGTTTAACGAGTTTAATCTGCATTTGTTATGTGTGATCTGCGTGATCTGCATGATTTGTTCTGTTTGATTTGCATTATCGGTTGATCTGCATTTTTGATTTGTATATTACCCATTCGAAGCTTTAACCTGCTGGACAAAAAAGTAACTCATTAATTAACTGCATACAGTACTTCTTTATTTTATTAACTAGGACAGGCTCGCGTTACGCGCATAATTCAATGTATCGGTTATTATGAAATATATAATTTTGTGTAAATTTCTTCTATGTTCAGTTGGTTGTAAGTGTGATTATGTTAAAAGAATGAGATTGAGTTTTTCGATTACCAGAATTCTTTTTTTTATGTCAGAATATCCAATACTGGAAAAATAAAGTTTTAACTTTGAGGTAATCTTAGTCATTAAGAATATATTTGTAGTTGTTTAGGACAATGTCATTGCTACTATTAGTACTTGTTGTTTTTTTTTACTTATGTTATATTTGAGGATATATTTTGCTTATGTTATGTCAGTAATTTGCTAGAGATAAACTAAAGCAAATGTACAACACACCAATTAAACGGAGGATAGTATGCTTTGATGATTATATATTTATACTTACATAAAATTTTAAATTGGCTATAGAATATTATGCACAAACAGAACATATACGACCATATATTATTCTGTACAAAAATATTATAAATCAGCAAAATACATATTAAACTAACTATTATTTTAAAATTATTATTACGCTATAGTACAGGTTAGTTAATAGAATAACTATACATGCTTTTTGATATTTGTATTAAAATTCTTGTAAATCTAAAATATGAATATATTAACATCTCAAATTGATAGTAAAAGAAGACCTTTCTTATAAATTATTTCATCTAATCTTTAAATATTAAAATAAGAATATATCTATAAAAAAGTGAAAAATATTTCTGAAGTCCAAAACAAATTATAAATAAATAAGTAAAATAATTAATGTACACAAATTTAAATTTTTTTGTAAAACTAAAATTATCTAGTTTGTGGATATAAATATAATTTCTATCTAAATATTTTTTGAGGATAATATTGCACTCTAAACTAAACCCAGTTAATATGAATTGCACTCGCATCCGAAATGTGCAATTTTCATATATATTTTTTTAGTTTCAAAATCATAATAATCCCCGTATAATACACTACATCTATTTATTACTAATATTTTTCTTTCCCTCAAAACTAAAAAACTAAAACATATTATAAGCACATTTATTTTCCTTTTTAGTCTAATCCACTATTACAATATATAACAGAAATCAAGCACTATTTTGTATCTGTAAACATACGTGTTTAATATATATGCCTAAACATCCTATACAATCAATACTAACAAACATATAATTACTAAATAATAATACCTTTTCAGTGATCCAAAAAAAAAAACAACTTTTGGATGTTTTAAAGATACATAAGCAGAACAAACCTGATGTTAGGCGGCGTCGGTAATGTTAGATGCGCTCGTGACTGAGCAATGATGACGACGTCCTATGTTACTCCACTATCTTCCTGCAAGTCCAGCATTTCCTCTGTTTTATCTCTTGACCATAATTATCAGGATATGTAGTGGCTGTGATGGATCTCTCTATATACATATAAGTGCTTATTGATGTGCATTAAGGTGTCAGTTACAAAACTACTTGTATGTATAGAAATG
Organism: Brassica napus; assembly: GCF_020379485.1. Lineage (NCBI taxonomy): Eukaryota > Viridiplantae > Streptophyta > Magnoliopsida > Brassicales > Brassicaceae > Brassica > Brassica napus. The sequence continues at coordinate 29,849 of NW_026013918.1, read as the reverse complement.
CGAAGAGATGGTTTTGAATGCAGGGACACGTGGCGCGACGACGGCCTTTGACTTTCTGACATGGCATCCTATGTGGATAGTCTAGGAGTGAAGAAAACTCTTATTTTCTGTGCGGCGTGTCTGTGTGTTTAGACACGTGTCGCCTTCTGAAAAGAAGAATATTTCTGACGTGGCGCTCTCACAGGAGAGAGTAGCTCTACTTTATATTATTAGATATAGATAGATAGATATAGATAGATAGATTTCATTTTTGTTCTGCTTTTAATTTATGAATGGGGGATTAATTGCAATCTTTCTTCATTTTTATTTGTTCTGCATTTCTCATGATTCTCTTCTGCTCTACTATCAGACCCTTAATATAAGATATTTATTGGTGGATCACGATATCCTATTTGGGACCTCTAAAAGAAGCTTTTGAAAAAACACATACACGTGTTTGTTAGTCCTATGAGCAAATATTATGGACATTGCGAATGATAAAATAAAAACCAATAATGTGAATTTTTTTTTTTGTAACTGATATAATGTGAAAATTTTCCAGAATGAAAAATGAGGAACATGAAGGGTGGTCGCCAATATAAAAGCCTAAACTATCTAAATATTTGATGTATGCTATCTCGAAGTTCCAACTAATAAGAATCCTAATGAACATAAATATAGGATAAAAGCCTAGTAGAAATTACTTGTTTTCCAAAACTCCGTTAAAAATTCTATCTGTAAAGATTTCGATCACCAAATCATATATATTAGATCCAGACATCCAGTTATATGAGTTGAAAAAGCACTATCTCGTTAAAAAGTTCTATCCAAGGGGTGCTTCGTTTTGCCTTCATTACTTGGTTAGCAATTTGGGATAGGCTTGCAACTGGAGTTAGAATGACACAGTGGGGAGTAGTACAAGGCTGTGTGTTTTGTGGAGAGCCGAATGAGTCCAAAGAGCATCTCTTTTTTGCATGTCCATACACCTTCACTGTATGTTGGCAGTTGTGGTAGATTTGTTGGGAGTAAATGCTGATCTAATTGGGAGATGACACTAAACTGGCTGGTGGAGCACAATTATAATAAACTGACATTATATTACTGAGGTTGGTGTTTCAAACCTCTATATACTATCTTTAGAATGAAAGAAATGATAGGAGGCATACTGGGAAGTTGAAACTGGTCGCCAGTTGACTAAAACTGCCAGAAATAGGATTATGTCAACTCGGTACTTTGAGAAACCCATGCTTCTAGGACTGCTTCAAAGATGGTTCAGAGGACACTAGCTCATGGGTATAGGCTTAGAAGCATAGCTTCATTCTTATGATTCTTTGTACATAAACCTTCATTTTTCCATAATATAATTTAACATTTTACAAAAAAAAAGTTCTACCCAATACCTCCTCGACAGAGTTTATTGATATCCTTTTCGTGTTGAAGGCTCGTGTTTATCAACGTCGTATTGAGCCCACTTGCCTGTAAAAAATGTCTTAAGAGAGGTGTCTTTAAGTTTAAAGTAACAAAAATTGTGAGCTAATCAACTTTGGAGTCACGGCTGGACCGGTATGACCGGCCGGTCCGGTCCAGTTTTTAAAACACTGATTATAATTATTAATTTAGAAACACTTATTAAATGATAACTTGATATTATGTTGAGGTGTATATACACCACATATTTCATACATTTCTTATTAAATGTTTTAAATTACTCAAAAAATTACACCTAATGTTATTGTATATTTTTTTGTGGACGACTAGTTATGTTTATGCTTTCATTAAACAAAAGATATGAAACTATTTAAGAGAAAATTTGGATATATTCCTATATAAGATTTTATTTTCACAATTGTTTTTTAATTTTAAAAACTACACTTTTTATATAAGTAAAATGACTAAATTATCCAAGTTAAATATTAATAATTTGCAATATTTTATATATAAACAAACAAATTCAACCAGAAGAGATTTATATTTCCCTTTTTGAATAATAGTCAAAGTTTTTAAAAGTGCTTCTTATGGTCTTCTACTTCTTTTAGTTTTTCTTTCTTCTTCCTCGCTTTTTTTTATTTCTCCTTTTTATGTATCATATTTGTTCTTCCTTCGTATTCTCCAATTTGTGTGGTAATTGTATCTTCTATTCTTTATGTTCAAATCTCATCAACATTTTATGATTTCAAAGTTACATTACTCAATTCAGTTCTCTCATGATTTTAAATTAAATCAATTGTTTCTAATTGTGTGTATTTTATTTTAACATGCCTTGTCGATTGTTTAATGTTGCTAAAGACATAAATTTTTAACTATATCATATATTAACAATCACGATAGAAGATGAAAGCATAGCTGAAAACAATGAAAGTTTGGAGGTATAGATATTTTCAAACTCAATGAAATTACTCAAACATTACTCAAAAATTGCTCAAAATAGAATTTAGAATCAATAACTTGAATAACAGTGGTTTATGTTTAGATTTTAGTTCCATTAACATACATGATTGAATAACACTCCTAAGACTTTTCATTTACAATCCATTCTTCGTTCAAACAAAATATGGTACACATTTAAGACCCGAGTTAAAGTCTTGCCTCTTGAGTTCAGTACCGGTTTGACTATGTTTTGCAACGGGAGGAAATTAGGGTTTGCTGTGAGGAGGAGCGCCAACAAGGAGAGGAGAGTGATGTTAAAGAAGTTGGAGTTGATGACTCTTGGTGCGGGCGTGTTGCCATCTGGATTCGGGGTCGGGTGAATCATATCTTGATGAGGTTATGTATATGAGGTCCACTATGAGCATGTTGTTGGTAGCTATGAATATGAGTCGTTAACCACAGGAGCTGAACAAAGAGTTATTGAGAAAACTTGAAGTGCAGGCACAACGGTTAGAGCTCAGAATATGGCAATAGACTATGATTCACCCGCAAAGCAGTCGGATTCTCATGTTGTTCAAGAGAGACCACCAATTGCAGAAGGACAAGCAAGCTTCTCTAATGCGTACGACTTGATCAGCTAGCTTGCCCTTTCTTGCCCTTCTTGCTATCCTGACACAGCCATGAACCGCTATTGTGGTTTCGTCTCCTTTCATCTTGGAAGAATTCATTTGGCTATTTGATCCCAAAAGAAAATTGAGGGCTTGATTAGGCTTGAGCAAAATCAAGACGACAGCATATAGTGAGTGATAACAGACCCTTGAAAAGAATAATTCCAACACGAATGTTTGAACAAAAGAGAGTGCCATTTTTGTTGTATATTTACTCGATTTTTTTTTGTAATTTGTTTATTATATAGCCAAGGTGTGTTAGAAACATGAAATGTAATAGAATGGTGTATATTTCCCCATATGATGTTAGTAGCGGTTCACATATTAAAATGGAAGTGTCAAAACATACCCACACAAAGTGAAAGCCATAAATAAATATGAAATATTTAGATCTCTTGGATAATGGCTAAACCGGTTATGGACCGTCTATTTCAAAATCTATTTCAGGTAACCTTCAGTAAAATCCATGTTTCTAATACCACCCATACTCAAATTGGTTATAACTTTGATCAATTACTCATAACCGAAATTAATAAGTCATTCGGTTTGATACAAATCGAACCGGTACTAGAAATTTGGTCTGTTTCGTCTCAGCAAATCTGCTTTTATTTGCAACACCACAATCAAAACTTACAGAATCAAACTCTCGAAACAGCTAATGATGATCAGTCTTAAGATAAATCCAAAAGCTAACAATGATACTAAAGAATCCAATAGCAAGCCTTAAGAGTTTTTCCCCTCAAGAACAAAACACTACTTTTTCGCTTACTCATCAGTCACGCATCCAGCTGAAGCCGATTGCACGTTCTTGATGTACTGTTTTCAGAATAGATATCATCCAGTTAGCAAAATGATAAAAGAACATACAATACAAAGTGGTGGTTTTCACTAATATACCTTGTATAGAACTCCGCGGTTAACCTTGTATGCAGGAGCAGTCCATTTCCTTTACGCTCATTCATTTCTTCGGGTGAGACTTGTGTGTCTATTCTCTTCTTTCCTATGTCAATTGTGATTATGTCTCCGTTCTTTACCAGACCTATTGGACCACCCTCCTGAACATCCCAAGAAAGCTTTCAACATTACCATCTTCACATTTATTTAAAGATTGCAAAAACCAGAGAGAGAGCCAGTCAAGAGACCTGAGCTTCAGGGCAAATGTGGCCAACAACAAAACCGTGTGAGCCACCAGAGAACCTACCATCAGTCAGCAATGCACATTCCTGAAAAATAAAAGCATTGCCATATCTCAGTTACTCAACTCATAACAAAGAAAAACGAGTTTCTATATACTTAGAATATAGAAACTGATAAAAAAAAAGGTAGTAGTACCTTTCCAAGACCGGCACCCATTATCGCACTAGTTGGTGTCAACATCTCAGGCATGCCTGGACCTCCTTTAGGACCCTCTCCTCTGATAACAACCACTGTTCCCTGTAACAAAACGACATATAATATACATCTCAGGCAGCAGATATTAGAAAGTAAAACTACTCCATTATCAGAAAGGCAATTACTTTAAAGCTCATCGGGTCTGCTGATATAGCAGCCAGCATAGATTCCTCTCCTTCAAATACAAGTGCGGGGCCTTAAAAACAAAACAGTTCCATTGTATAAGCCCTCTAAAGTTGATAAGAGTATTTAACTAGAAAGAGCAAATGAACATTTACCAGAGAAATATAACCCTTCTTTGCCAGTAATCTTTGCTACAGAACCCTCTGGTGCAAGGTCTCCTCTCAATATTTGGATGTGTCCAGTCTCTTTGATTGGGTTTGAAACAGGTCTAATTATAACCTGGTGGACATTGTAAGAAATAAATCAAGCATCCATTATAATCAAGAAGAATTAGTTCATGGATTCTGTCTGATGAAATAACCAGTAACATAAGCTTTACCTGATTTTCTGGTAAGCGAGGGACGTTTTCTAAATTTGAGCTAAAGTCTGCCCTGTGACTGGTAGCAGAAGACACAAAAAGAACAATTAGGTAATCAGTTTTACAAGCAATCCAAAATGTTAATATCAAGTTTTCTACAAAGTTAACCTGTGATACAATCCCCATCCATAAAACCAGCTTCTAATAGATAACGAAGAACAGCTGGTGTACCTCCAATCTGTGGATCAAAACAACACCAACAAAATGATCAAAGGAATACAAATTTGACTTATAAGCAAAACGCCAAAGATGCACGCACCTTATGTATATCTTCCATAACATATTTCCCACTTGGTTTAAGGTCTGCTAGAAACGGAACAGCATCGCTAACCTTCTGAAAATCGTCAAGAGTCAGCTCCAAACCCACAGACCTGGCAATAGCAATAAGATGCAGTACAGCATTGGTGGATCCACCAAGAGCCATGACAGTAACCATCGCATTACGAAGTGATTTTGGAGTGATAATGTCACGGGGCTTCAATTCCATCTTTAGCAATTCTACAAGATACTTTCCAGCTAACCGGCACTCGTCCAGTTTCAACGGGTCTTCAGCAGGTATCGAAGAGCTTCATAAAATGACAAAAAAAAAAAAACAGATTAAGATTTCCATTTAAGCATAAATATAGGAGAAGAATGTATGATCTTAAAGAGTAACCTGTAAGGAAGAGACATTCCCATAGCTTCGATTGCAGAAGCCATGGTATTAGCTGTGTACATGCCACCACAAGCTCCAGCTCCAGGACAAGCATTATGAAGGACAGTCTTTCTCTGCTCATCGCTTATGGAGCCACCAACAAATTCTCCATAACTCTGAAAATACAAAATTGATTACAAAAAAACATAAACACATAATTGTAAGCCCTCAAAACTAGCCACAAGAAAGAAGAAAACGAAACCTGGAAAGCAGATACTATGTCATATGTCTTCTCTTCAAAGTGTCCAGGCTGCAACAAAAATCAAAAGTGAACAAATGGATCCAACTAATCAATAAGGAGACTTGATAAAGATGGTACCTTGATGGTTCCACCATAAACCATAATCCCAGGTCTGTTAAGCCTTCCCATGGCCATAATTGTTCCAGGCATCTAGACACAATAAGAGCAAACCAATCACATAACAATAACAACACAAGAGGAGTGATGATTAAAAAGAAAAGCTCACATTTTTATCACAACCAGGGATAGAGATGTTGGCATCATACCACTGAGCACTCATCACAGTCTCGATACTATCAGCAATCAAGTCTCTAGACTGCAAACTGAAACACATCCCTCTCGTCCCCATCGAGATAGCATCACTCACCCCGATCGTGTTGAACCTAAACCCGACCATCCCAGCTCCCTCCACTCCCTCCTTCACCGCCTCCGACAGCTTCAGCAGATGCATATTGCACGTGTTCCCTTCGTACCAGACCGACGATATCCCGATCTGGGGCTTCAGCAGATCGCCGTCGGACAAGCCCACGCCGTGGAGGATGGCTTGCGACCCGCCTTGGGACTTGGGCTCCGTGATTCTCGAGCTGTACTTGTTGAGCTTCTTGGAGGAGTCTGTGAGGGGAGGAGGTGAAGGGTCGGCGGTTACGGGTTGGACGGAGCAGGAGATGGTTGATCGGCGGCGGCGGCGAGAGTCGTGGGCATTTTGTGAAGGGAAGAGAGGTTTACAGGGGAAGAGAGTGGCGCGTGGTGAGAGGATAGTGGCGTGCATTGCGGCGCGTGCGTGGTCGGAAGGGTTTAAGAAAGGGAGAGAAGCGTGAAGTTTGAAACTTGCGGGTTGCGGCGACCTGTAGTGGGTGTGATGCTACCAAATGCTCCATTCAGATACGACAAAAAAAAAGAGTGAGAGAAAGTGGGCTTCCCCGGTTTGGTTTAAGATGATTTGTAGTAAATGAAAACTGTGTTGAAAATAACTGAAATTAAACTGGAACTAAATACAAAACTGTTAGTCACCTTAAACATCTAAAACGACCACGTTTTATAAACATTTCAAAGTCGCAGCTATTATGCTCCACTACCACTATTTCTCCTGATGTTCTTTATGCTGTGGAGGCAAAGACAGTGTGGTTTGCTGTGGGATTTGGCAAAGGGACGAAGCTTTTGCTCGCTTGAAGCTAGCTCTATGATCCCAATAGGTATTGGCTATGTGTTACTGACTAGTGGCGGAGGTTTCATTTTGATATGTTTCAAAGTAAAAATTTCTCTTACACCGAGAGTATCGTCACTGACATGTTCAGTTTTGGACAGTTTCGTAATGATGATTCTCTGTTTTACTTGAATGATTCTGAGGATGAAACAAGGAAACCTCTTTATCTCCTAATTCTAGATTTTGATCATGTGAAGTATTGATATATTCATAAATTTTGTTTTATCCCAAATTCCCAAAATCATCAAGCCCTCGAAACATGGCTTTAAAACCCCAACCTGAATGACAACCAACTAGTAATCAAAGCAGCAGCAACAGTGAAGTGGCAACCACAACCACATGTAAGTTATGTTTAGCACTGCTCATTCTTCTTGGTTATACTGATGGCCACTAGCTATATGTTTCAAGTGAAAGAAACACAAACATTAACACCATTCGAAAGTGTTATATCAAGAACACCAACCCAAGAACCGGAAAAAGAGGAAAGAGACCAAGCTGAGTAGTGCTATCAACAAACAGTGTAAGCCGCTACTGAAGGATTTGTATGTATGAGATTTGCTTCTAAGAAAAACTGAATACAGAAACAACCAGAATGTGGTAAGTAAAACTTAAATTTTGAATGCAGATGTGGCTGGTAATTATATTGAAGGTGTCTCCTATAAATTTATGGGGCTCACAAGTTACAACAAAGCTTGAAGACTCTCTCATCTGTCTGGCCAGATTTGAACGTTTCCTTTTGATAGTAAGTTTGGTAATTTGGGAAGTTTCAAAATTATCCAACTACTCATACCCCAAATTAAGTAATCAATGCGTAATGCTTAAATAAACAAAGAAGTATAGTAACATAACCACAATAGGAAAGCACTACTGTTTCGAATGCTAAGAAAACAAAATTGTATTTAAAATGGACTACTACCTTTATAAACAGGGAAAATAATCAAATATACACAAAGTAGCAGATCTTTGAAGAAATATAACTATACATCTCCCGAAATTTTGACGACATAACTTATACATGTTTTCCAATTTGATCATATGCCAAATTGGATAGAAGTAGAGCTAGACGATGTGTTTTTGTTTTCAGGACTTTTTGCAGCTCACACAAAACGACATAGTATCTTCTATTTAACAACTTATACTTAACAAATCCCAGTTATTTATGATCTATGAGTACATTTTAGTAAAGCATGAAATTTGCATTTGCTGCATTCATCTGCTGGAGCGATTGTCTAGATGAATCCTGAAGTTATGTGTTGGCATTCCATTTATCAAATTGCTTGATGTTTTCTTATTAGACTCAAAATTTTAGTTTTTCCTCTATATGAATCTGGATGAGTATATGTATGACATGCCCTTTCTTCCGCTGGAGCTATTTAGTAACTTAATTTAACATTGTTTCCTTACCGGGGGAACTTGTATCTGTTGACATTAGTTTGGAAGACAAGGTAATAAGGTTTGGATGTTTGTCTTACCATTGCATTACTTCCTTGCAAAGATCTAATTTTTTAACATCATTTTCTCTTTTTTATGTTTCACTATTTTTATTATCTTAAAAGTTCAGATACTCATACAGACTCTACCGTTGGAGCTGCTCTAAGTATTGTTGTCGCCCTAAATTGTATATAATCTATGCTCTGGTGCCTAGAGGTTTTGCTTTATGAGCTTTAACCTAGCGATAGCCAGGGCCGGGATGAATGATGAATACACTTTTATGGGGTATTTCATGTTTATGTAGAGAGAAACTCTTTCCATTTAGTTGATACAAAAAAAAAAGAGAACTGCTAAAATCATTTTTTTTGTTTCTACACGGAATAAAATCATCCATGCTGCCTATTTATATATTTGATCAAATAGTTTTAACTCTGCGATAGAAGTATGTGTATATATATATATATATACACTAGGACATGTCCGCTCTACGAGCGGAATTCAGTGTATCAGTTTTTATGAAATATATAAATTTGTGTAAATTTTCTTCTATGTTCAGTTGGTAGTAAGTGTGATTATGTTAAGAGAATGAGGTTAAGATTTCAATTACCAGAATTTTTTTTATGTCAGAGTATCTAATACTGTGGAAAATAAAGTTTTAACTTTGAGGTAATCTCTGTCACTAAAAATATATATTTTAGTTGTTTAGGACAATGTCATTGCTACTATTAGTACTTGTTGTTTTTTTTTTATATTTATGTTATATTTGAGGATTTATTCTTGCTTTATATTATGTCAGTAATTTGCTAGAGATAAATTAAGAGTAAGCAAGTGTAAAACACACCAAATAAATGGAGGAATAGTATGCTTTGATGATTATATATTTATACTTACATACAATTTTAAACTGGCTATAGAATATTATGCACAAACAGAACTTATACGACCATATATTATTTTGTACAAAAATACATATTAAACTTACTATTATTTTAAAATTATTTTATTACGCTATAGTACATGTTAGTTAATAGAATACCTATATATACTTTTCGATATTTGTATTAAAATTCTTTGTAAATCTAAAATATGAATATATTAACATCTCAAATTGATAGTAAAAGAAGACCTTTCTTATAAATTATATCACAATCTTTAAATATTAAAATTAAGAATATATTTATAAAATAGTGATAATAATATTTCTGAAGTTCGAAACATAACTTTTAAAAATTAATTAAAATAATTAATGTACACAAATTTAATTTTTTTGTATAAACTAAAATTATCTAGTTTGTGGATATAAATATAATTTCTATCTAAATATTTTTTGAGGATAATATTGCACTCTAAACTAAACCGGTTAATATGAATTGCACTCACATCCAAAATGTGCAATTTTCCTATATATTTGTTTTACTTTCAAAATCATAATAATCCCGGTATAATACACTACATCTATTTATTATTATTATTATATTTCTTTCCCTCAAACTAAAAAGTAAAACATATTATAAGCACATTTTTTCATTTTTACTCTAATCCACTATTACAATATGTAACAGAAATCGAGTACTATTTTGTATCTGTAAACATACATGTTTAATATATATGCCTAAACATCCTATAACAATCAATACTAACAAACATATAATCTCTGAATAAGAATATTTTTCAATGATAAAAAAAACAACTTTTGGATGTTTTAAAGATACATAAGCAGAACGAATCCGATGTCAGGCGGCGTCGGTAATGTTAGATGCGCTCGTTAAAGGTAAAGACAGAAACTTTGAAGATATGAATGTTTCTCTGAAATTATACTTTCATTTCTTAGGGTTTACAATGTTGATTGAGTCTCTATTTATAAACAGCCATAGAACGATCTAGTGACATCACAGCTGTATTTGCCAGCTCACTCATCATGACCAAGAAGGGAATCAAATCGGTTACGCAGGATGATCTCGTGAGCTGGAGGAACCGTACTCTTCTCTTGTTGTTTTCCTTTGTTCTGTTTAGCTGTGTTCTTGACCGTTGTGATAGCTGCTGTGGGCTTGTCTGAAGCTAAGCCCAATGTCTTGTTACTAGCTGACCCATTGGGTTTAATACTCCCGCTCAAACTCGAGGTGGGAGGAAACGCAACTCCGAGTTTGGAACGCAACCGAGTGTAGTTCTGTTGCGGCAATGACTTCGTAAAAACATCAGCTAGTTGATGCAGAGCCGATATATGTTTTACTATCAGCGATCCATCAGCTACCTTCTCTCTGGCAAAGTGATAATGAGTGGCAAAGTGTTTTGACTTGCGATGCAAGACAGGATTTGCAGTCAAATGCACAGCAGAGAGATTATCACAATATACCTCTGCAACAATACGCTGATTAATACCCAAGCTTTTCAGCATCCCACTTATCCATTCAAGCTCCGCTGCAGTGTCTGATAGTGTTCTGTATTCTGCTTCAGTTGAAGATCTTGCCACTGAGTCTTGTCTCTTTGCTGACCAGGAAATCAGGTTCGAGCCAAGAAATGTACAGAAACCACCTGTTGATCTTCTAGTATCTTGACACCCTGCCCAGTCACTGTCACAGTATGCTCTTAACTGTGAGTCGGAATCTGATTCTAGATACAAACCCATCTGTATAGATCCCTTTAAGTATCGCAGAATCCTTTTGAGAAGGTGAAAATCAGACACTGTTGGCTCATGCATTTTCTGACAAACCAGGTTTACTGCGAACTGAATATCCGGCCTAGTCAGAGTAAGGTACTGAAGTTTACCTGCAAGACTCCTGAAGTATATAGGATTTGAGAACACTTCATCCTGATGTGGGACTCTGTCAAGTTGTAGTGGCAGTGGTGTTGGCATAGGAGAGCAGTCAAGCATACCAGTAGCTTGTAATAGATCTGTCCCATACTTTTCTTGATTTAGAAATAGACCAGTAGGTGTAAAATGTGCTTGAATCCCTAGAAAATAGCTCAGAGGCCCCATGTCTTTCATTCTGAACTGTTTCTTGAGCGAAGCAAGCAGATGTTGTAGCAAAGTCTTGTTGTTTCCGGTTAGTACCATATCGTCGACATATAGCAACAGCATGATCACATCTTTTCCTTTCTGATATACAAACAGCGACGGGTCTTTAACGTTGCAGGTGAATCCAAATTCCAGGAGATAGGAGCTAAACTTATCAAACCATGCCCTAGGAGCTTGTTTAAGCCCGTAGATTGCCTTATGTAGATGACAAACATAGTCTGGATGCTCTTTATCTTCAAACCCTGGAGGTTGACGCATATACACAGTCTCTGTTAAGTCCCCATGTAGAAATGCATTCTTGACATCGAGTTGTCTGATCTCCCATCTCTCAACAACTGCAAGGTGAAGCACTATTCTCACTGTTGCTGTTCTCACCACTGAGCTGTATGTTTCCAGAAAATCAACTCCCTCTTTCTGTTCATTTCCCTTTGCCACAACTCTTGATCTAAACTTCTGAAAGGTTCCATCGGCATTCAGTTTCACCTTATGCACCCATCTTGATCCTATAGGTTTAACACCAGGGGGCAAAGGAACAACACTCCATGTTTTGGTCTCATGACAAGTATCTATCTCTTCAACCATTGAGTCATTCCAGCCAGGGTGATTTAATGCTTCTTGAAGAGTGTTAGGTTGTTGAGGTAATCCCTTGACTGTTAGCAGCGCATATCTCGGGTTTGGTTTGCTTACTCCCGCTTTTCTTCTTGTTGTCATTTGGTGAGTGTTCTCAGCTTCAGGAACTAGAACTTGATCAACACCATCTTCTTGATTACTGCCGTTATCAGAGTTTCCTGTGATTGCTGCTGAGTCTCCCAAAGAAACTTGTTGGTGAACAACTTCCGACACTTCCTGAGCTTGTGTCATCTGATGTAGTGGAACCTTTACAACTCTTCCAACTTCTTCCATTACTGGAGAGATTCCTTCATCACTGGATACAGGGCTTGATGATTGATACTGAAGACGCCAAGCAGAGCTGAGTGGAGTAGTTGGTGAAGGAAGCAAATGCTTGTAGGAATCAGTATACGGTAGCCTATCTTCATCAAACAGAACATGTCTGTTGATGTAGACGCGACCGGTTGGTGGATGATAGCATCTATACCCTTTATACTTCTCATTGTACCCGACAAATACACATAGTAATGACTTGGGATCAAACTTGTGTTTAGAGTAAGGCCTCAGGTAAGGGTAACAAGCGCAACCGAAGACACGCAGAGACGTGTACACTGGTGGTTGTCCATTCAGTAGCTCAAAAGGACTTACAAGCTTGTTATTGACTGACGAAGGTAGGAGATTGCTGAGGAATGAGGCTGTATAAAGCGCTTCAACCCAAAGAGTGTAGGGCAGATGTGCTTGATACAGCATAGATAGGCCAAGCTCTGTAATGTGTCTGTGACGACGCTCAGCAATACCGTTCTGTTCTGGAGTGTGAGGGCAGGAGATCAGGTGTTTTATACCATGAGTTGAGAAGTGATCCATCAGGTTCTTGTTCACGAATTCACCACCACCATCAGACTGAAAGAACGCTATTTTCTGATTGTATTGGTTTTCTACTTGAAGTTGGAAAGCTTTGAAGACAGAATACACATCAGACTTTGATTTAAGAGGGTAAAGCCAGCAGAATCTTGAATAATTGTCAATGAACACAACATAGAAACGAAATCCTTGGACAGATACAACAGGAGCAGGGCCCCAAACATCACAATGTATCCTCTCAAGTACTCTACTGGATCTGTAAACTGAGCTAGAAAACGGAAGTTTACATGTCTTGCCCACTTGACATGCTTCACACAATGACTGAGAAGTCTTATTCAATGAAATGGCCTTTATTGTTGATAGATGCTGTAGGACCTGATCATTCGGATGTCCCAACCTCTTGTGCCACACTCTATCACTTGCGCTTTGTTGTCTTGAAGAGTAGAAGGCCAGAAACTGTGGATCATCCAGACGATAGAGCCCTTTAGTTTTGTTGCCCTGAGTGAGCACCCTGTTGGTTCCCTTGTCCTTAATACACACAGTAGTAGCATCAAATGTAAACTCACATGGATAATCATCGGTAAGTTTAGATACTGATAGCAACGACTTAGTAATATCTGGACAAACAAGCACATCAAGAAGTGGTATTGTACCTGATGCAGTCTGGATTGTAGCAGAACCAACATGAGTAATGGGAAGAAAGTCTCCATTACCAACCATAACCTGACCTCCACCATCATAGTCATTCGCTGTATCAAGATGTTGAGAGGAGCTGGTGACATGATGAGACGCGCCACTGTCAGGATACCACTCAGCACCATTTGATCTTGTATTGGCTGCTGGCATCACCACATTAGCTTGGGGCGGAGGTTCATTGATAGCAAAGTGTTCGTCAAAGCGCCGGTAACACTTGTAAGCAGGGTGACCATACTTCCCGCAAATCTGACAAGTTGGACGTTGGTTATCAGAAGAACCTCCTCTGTTTGCTTGCTGACCAAATTGCTGCGGAAAGCCTCGGCCTTGTGTAGTGTATCCACGTCCTCTATAACCTCCGCGGTTCTGTCCTCTGCCACGACCATAGTATCCTCCTCTACCAGCATAGTATGCCTGATGTGGAGATACTTCTGTTACTGACTCATACGCCTTGAGCTTGTCTTCAAAACCATTCAGTTTATGGACGACATCTTCAAAACATGGTTCTGGATAAGAGTCCATGGAGTGCTCAATCACCGTGCAGACTGCTTCATACTCTTTTCCCAGACCATTTAGAACTCCATATATCTTCTCTTGTTCCGTAATAGGTGCTCCAATAGAATCAAGCTGGTCACAGAAAGACTTGATTTCAGAGAGATAGACTGCCATACTTTTGTTTCCCTTTGTTGTCGTCTGAACCCGTCTTTGGAGATCCAGCTTCCTTGTCGCTGAGACCCTGTTGTACTTCTTTGCCAACGCGAGCCAGACATCTTGAGAGGTATGCAGACCATATACAGACTTTAGAGCATCTTCTGTTAACGTACCATAGAGCCAAGCCAGAATAAGCTGATCTTTCTGGATCCATTTGTTGAACTCCGGATTGGCTGTTTCTGTTACTTCTTCTCCGTTTTGAACCGTGACCGTCGGAGCTGGACGCGGTGAAGCTCCGGTAACGTAACCCAGAAGCAGCTGACTAGACAAGAACTGCTCAAACTGGAGTTTCCAGAGCAGGTAGTTGCCTTCTTTAAGCTTCAAGGTGACTGCTTGAGTGATGGTAAGCGCCGCTACCGCCACCGTATCTTGATTTCCATCCATCGCTAAGCCTCAGGTTCTAATCCCTGATGCTCTGATACCATAAAGGTAAAGACAGAAACTTTGAAGATATGAATGTTTCTCTGAAATTATACTTTCATTTCTTAGGGTTTACAATGTTGATTGAGTCTCTATTTATAAACAGCCATAGAACGATCTAGTGACATCACAGCTGTATTTGCCAGCTCACTCATCATGACCAAGAAGGGAATCAAATCGGTTACGCAGGATGATCTCGTGAGCTGGAGGAACCGTACTCTTCTCTTGTTGTTTTCCTTTGTTCTGTTTAGCTGTGTTCTTGACCGTTGTGATAGCTGCTGTGGGCTTGTCTGAAGCTAAGCCCAATGTCTTGTTACTAGCTGACCCATTGGGTTTAATACTCGTGACTGAGCAAGGATGACGACGTCTTATTTTCCAGCCTTTCCTCTGTTTTATCTCTTGGCTATAACTAAAAGTTGTTTTAAAAAGAGCTTAGAGTATTGTCAAGATATGTAGTGGCTGCGACGGATCTCTCTATATACGTATAAACGCTTATTGATGTGCATTAAAGTGTCAGTACATACTACTTGTATGTATGGAAAGTGATGTGTTTTGAATGCAGGGACGAAGAGATATATTCATTTTACAAAGTGATGTGTTTTGAATGCAGGGACACGTAGCGTGACGACAACCTTCGAACCTAGCAGACGACATGGACACCCTTGGAGAGAAGCAAACTGTTCTTTATATAAATAGATATATAGATGTATTTGTTATTTTGCCAGTTTCTATTTGGAAGAAAGCTCGTAAATTGATTGGTGTGTCTTGTTTTCATATATCTAATATAAAAAATTCATTTCCGTCTCGAGAGAACTTGCCACTTAAGAATCCTTCCAAGGAGTGATGAGAGAATCAGGTGTGGGGATGGATCTATTAAGCAAAGTCTTACAAACCACTGAAGGCAAGGGATCGTGAAGTTTTGATCGCCGCCTCATCGCACTCGAGAAACACGATTCGATCTATCTAAATCAACCGAACTTTATAATTTATGTATGGTTTTTATATAAAGTTCCACAAACGCTTTAATATGACCGTGTAAGAGAACATGCAAGTATGTAATCAACTGAAAACGATTTTCAAATATCAGAAACTATATATGACATGTAATTTTGTCAACTGTCTCACCTTGAAACACACATAACACAGAGATAGATCACACAATATCAAAATAACCCCATAAATACTAAAAAGATATAAATTATGAGAAAGCTTGAAAATTAAAGCGAGAATGAGTAGCCGAGCGAGGGTAAAGGAGATCAAGGTTCAACTCTTTGGAGCTGAGTGGCCTTGTGAGACTCGTCATCATTATCATAGTACATATAAGCAAAACCACCGTGACGTGTCATATCCATACCGGCCATCTCATCCTTCTCCGAGATCCTAAGCAGGTCAAGCTTCTTGAGGATGAAGAAGAGTGTTCCCATGGTAGCACTAACCCATCCTGCAATCACAAGTATTTGAACAAACTGTGCTCCCAACAGCTTCCCTCCTCCGCCCATAAACAGTCCGTATGGCCTTCCAGGTGCCGCGCCGTAAACCTCGTTCACATACTTCTCCTTTGCAAAAAGTCCCACAAATATTAGCCCCCACGCGCCGCATCCTCCGTGTAGTTGGGCCGCCTCGAGGGGATCATCGTATTGTACAATCTCTGCGAGCTTGTTGCATGCGATGAGGACGAGGGCAGCCACAAAACCACAGACAATCGCAGCCCACGGCTCCACCACAGAACAACCCCCGGTTATCGCCGCGAACCCACCAAGCAAGCCATTGCATACGTCAGTTACATTCCAATGACCAGAGAGGAGACGTTTTCCGAATAGTGTGGTTAGAGCCGCGGTGGATCCAGCAAGGGTGGTCGTAACCGCCGTCCTGCCTATTCCACTCCATTGGCCGTAGCTCGAACCAGACTCGTACGGAACGAGGATCTTTGCGAAGGAGCCAGGGTTGAAACCATACCAACCGAACCAAAGGAGGAATGTCCCTAAGACAACAAGGGAAGCAGAATGGCCACGTAGAGCAATAGCACGACCACTTTTCTCGAACCGGCCACGTCTTGGACCTTCGATAAGAGCACCCATTAATCCCGCTATGCCACCAACCATGTGAACAACACCGGAGCCAGCAAAATCTATGGCTCCGGTGCCAAACAAACGGTTTTCTGGTGAACGGAACGGACTGGCCCATCCGTCTGGTGACCAGAACCAATGAGAGACAACCGGATAAACAAATCCGGTTAAGAAAGAAGAGTATATCAAGTAAGCCACAAACTGAGTCCTCTCTGCGATGGAACCACTGGTGATTCCAGCTGCTGCTATTGCGAATGCCCATTGGTAGAGAAAGAAAGAGTAGTCGGAGGTGAGAGTTGGAAAGTCTTTAAGAGCAAAGTTGTGTCTTCCGATGAATCCTTGGGACGATCCGCCAAAGGCAAAGGCGTAACCAAAAAGATAGTAAAAGAGTCCTCCGGCTGCAGCGTCAAGGACATTGGTGAGCATGATGTTCATCGTATTCTTGGCTCTAACGGAGCCAGCACAGAGCATCGCGAAGCCTAGCTGCATGGAGAAGACGAGGTAAGCTGAGAAGAGAAGGTAGGTGTTGTCTATGGCAAAGGCTGCATCGGTGAATCTGTTGTTAACAGTGCCTAGTTGGCCGCAGATGTATTCCGCTGCTGCGGTGGCGTTGGGACCGAGCAGGGAGGAGAGGTCGGCGGCAGAGCAAGTTAGAGCTGCTGACATGTTGACAGAGTTTAGAAAGAGAGAGACGTGCGAAGAAAGGCCGTCTCCTGTGTTTCTATTAAAAGGAGGAAGATGGGTTTATGGTTGACTTTTTATTCCGGCTTCACCAATTAAATTAGGAAGACATATTATTTAAGCAATTATCGCTTTATAATTAGATTACGGATAACATCAGCCAAATTTTTTTTTAAAAACAACTTGCAATCTAAGATCCTTATCATATACGGTTTAGTGATTAGCATGTTGTTCTGAATATAGAAAAACAAGGGAGTGTATAAATTAAAATACTAATGTATGTGGTGAATATAAACTTAATAAATCGATAGTAATATATAAAAGACTTATTCTTGGGTTCACTCCCTAGGGTGAACCTATAGGTTCACCAACCAATAGGATTGTGTTATTTCATATTTGAAATCTTTTAAAAAAGGAAACAAAATATTTTCTCAAGCTATAAGTTATATTATATTTTTAAAAAAAAAAAAAGTAAAAATAAATAAATTTAAAGAAATAGTAATTAAAAAAAATATTTTTAACGTCCTCAGCAAAATACTAAACCCTAAATCCTAATTCCTAATCCCTAAACTCTAAATCCCTAAACTCTTAGGTAAATCCTAAACCCTTGGATAAATCTTAAACTCCAAATCAAAAACACTAAACACTCAAGGGTTTAGGGTTTAGGGTTTAGGGTTTTAGGATTTAGTGTTTTTGATTTAGAGTATGAATTATCCAAGGGTTTATAATTTGCCCAAGGGTTTATAGGGTTTATGATTTAGGGTTTAGGGATTAGGATTTAGGGTTTAGTGTTTTGCTGACGACGATAAAAATATTATTTTTTTAAATTCGTTTTTCTCTAACTACTATTTTTTCCTAATTTTTTTTAACCTTTTTTATTTTAATAACATAATATATCTTGACAATATTTTGTTTCTTTTTCTGAAAGATATCAAATTTGAAATATTGAAATCCTATTGGTTGGTGAACCTAGAGGTTCACCCTAGGGGTGAACCCAAGAATAACTATATATAAAATCACAAGGATGTGTTTCTAGCTGTAACCAAGCGTCTTCGTTCAGAAAAAAAATGTAAATAAAAATCAAGGGTCTTCTTATAAATAAAAAAAAGGATTTGACTCTGATCAGTGATCATACATCATAACTTTAATACATAAAATGAATGGAGGATGGTTAATGAGATAAATATGCTCAATTCAAAAGTGTAATGTACGTTAGAAATATTGACCATAATACACGTTAGAAAGATTTTCCCAAGAGCAAACAAAAGTGTCTAAAAGGACAACACATTCATTCTTGGTGTGTACTCTCTAGTAGGGGAAACTTTCAAAACATACTAGTATTTTTTAGCAAAACAACTTGTTTTTATCTTTTTGCCATGGTTTCTTTTGTTTTAGGTACAAAAGTGTAACCTTCATTCATTTTCAATGAAATTTAACATTCTTAGCAAAACAACAACTTGTGTCCATTAGGAACTAGCAAACCAAAAAAAATCGAGAAGATTCATTATTTCTTGCTCTTTTGGAGTTTACTGAGATTTTGTAATGCTATAGCTAATGCCTAATGTGCATGTCATTTTAAAATAACTGCAAGAATACTTCGAATCAAGCACATTAGACCATACTCAATCACAAGATGATGGTGATGCACTTACAATGAATAAATAGGACGTAAAGATGATTATGTAACCTTGGTAAATACTAATAAAGAAGGCATTTCTGAAATAGCAAGAGCTTTAGTGCTTAACATTTGTATCCCAGATAGAACAAGGTAATTGATATATGAAATCTTTTTGTTTTGAAAGCTCCCGTGGTATGAGAATGAAGAAATTCTTTTCCACCGTACCAAATAAAAAATCTGGGAACATGGAGAAGACAAGAGTGGACAAAACATAGGAGGACAAAACATGAAAATGGAGATCACTCCTTCTATCACTATGACCCTACATTCATTAAGGTAGATGTAGAGCTGGGAATTTGAGTCATAACTCGGGGACCAACTTTGTTTAAACCACTGTAGGCGGGCGCATGTCGACAGATGCGTAATATTTGAACTGTGGACGCGAGTGTGAGTTGAGTTTAATTTATGTGGGGCGAGTGGGTCTGGATCGAATTGGTACCCGCCAACCCGGGGACCAACTTTGTTTAAACCACTGTAGGCGGGCGCATGTCGACAGATGCGTAATATTTGAACTGTGGACGCGAGTGTGAGTTGAGTTTAATTTATGTGGGGCGAGTGGGTCTGGATCGAATTGGTACCCGCCAACCCGATATGATAAAATTGAGGGTTTTAGGATTGCGTATGGAAGAACATAACTTCCTCCTCTGCTGAGTGCTGACTAACATAAGATATTCCTCTAAAGACGATTCATATTCTTCAGCATATATGTTGTTCTCTCATGTATCAACTCCACTTTTGGTGGTTTCATGATCAACAACTCTCTTTTCGCCAATTCCATTTTTAACCATAACACCCGTGGAGACAATGTCTTCATGACCCTCACGATCTTGATGGATTGCGTCTTCAGAAAATTGATCCAAATGAAGCTGAGCCGAGTCAAGAGTAGTTGTGTCTCTCAGTGCAGTGGAAGGCCTCTGATCAACGCAACGGCATGACTAAATATCCAGATTCATCTGATGCTGACTTCGGTGCAGGAACAATTTATTTTTCTTTGGTCAAACATTTGCGGATCGAAGACATTTTTGGCGAAGAACAGATGAAGAGCTTGAGTACATTGAAGAAATCACAGACAATACCGTAGTAGAACGGTTCGAAAATATTGAAAATTTGAGAAAGCAAGGGAGTTTGAGAGAGGTACCTTTTGATTTTTGATGAAGTGAAAAGATGATGAGCATATGGTCTTATTTATATTATAGAGGAAGTGGCGCAAGTTTCAAAATGTCATCATCGGATCTTGAATTAGAGCATGATTATCCTATATACTGGGTCTCTTAAACATTTTTAATTAGTAAAAGTAATTTAAGAGACTGTCATAAGAGATACCATTTTTTTTTGGATTACAATGCAAGTTTCTTATTAAGGGGTTTTAAAAAAAATATTAAACTCTTTTTTAAAGATAAAATTTATTTATTAAAAAAAACTTATCAAAAGATAACATTTAAACATAGATTTTTTTAAAAACATAAAAATAAAAATTAGTACAGTAATTGAGAATAATTTGAAAAAAACATCTGAGCACAGTAGCTGTCTCCATCACGTCCAAATTTACGCCATATATGTTCAACCAAATCATCTTTCAGTTGTTGATTCATTTGTCTATCACGAATTCTAGTTCAAACACCCGTTATATTGGCGATATTTGTCGGGATATCTGTAAAAAACGTGAGATCCACATGTGAACTTCTGGTGTCTTCTCCTTGTTAGAACTCTGAAACATCAAATTGAGTGTATCCATCTCGTTCTTCTTCTACTATCATATTATGGAGTATGATACATGCTCTCATAATCTTCTCAATTTTGACCCCAAAAAAGTGCTGAATTTTTAACAATGGCAAAGTGAGCTTGCAAGACTCCAAAAGGACGCTCGAAATCTTTTCAGACAGCTTCTTGATGTTGAGCAAATAAAGCCGCTTTCGGCCATTGTGGGATTTGATACCCGCATCTGATCGAAGTTTCATTTTATTAGTGCCCCCAGATAAAGGAGAGCTTTTTCTAGGTGGGTCGCTTTGCGCAAGACATTGCTTAGGACCAATGGGTCACACGACAGGTGCACGATCGACTTTGCACGCTCCATCCTTCGTCCTCAAACTCCGGAGAGCTTTGAGTTGCTTTGCCCTTTCGCCTATCGGCTTGGCAGGCAAGCTACCTTGATCTGTCTTCGGCTTCGATTTGTTATGCCCAGCAGCTCCAACAAGCCCTAAAGTATCTTGCCGCCTAAAACTCTGCCAAGAAAGCTCTGCTTTACCTTTGATCCTATGTGCCCAGATAATGCTATCGTTCTCCACTTTTGGACCTTGCAAAGAGAGAACGTGCTTTTTCCTCTCACTTTCTGTTTCATTCGCGGAGCGAAGAAAGCGGTAAGAACCCCAGCTACTGCTATCCTTGGGAAACCAAAAGAGCTAGCGAAGGCAAGGGATGCAGTCTCTCTCTTGGCCTTTGGAGAGGAGAAGGCAGAGAAGAAGACGTCCTTCACTAAAGTTTTTGTGCTTTTTGCGCCCTTAAATACCGTCGGTGAGATAGTAAGCCAAATGATACTCTCTTCCATTGACATAGTAAGTGACTTGCGGAGCATGACCTTTTATTATGTCATCAAAAACAGGTGAGCCATCAAGAACATTGATATCATTTAAGGTGTCTGGAGGTCCAAAAAACGCATACCATATCCATAGATCATACAAAGCAAGCGCCTCTAAAACGATTGTGGGTTTTTCCGAACCACGTGAATATTGACTTTTCCAAGCGGTGAGACAGTTCTTCTACTCCTAATACATACAATTGATGTTTCCTATCATCCCGGAAAATCCACGTTGCTCACCAATTTCAAGTAGACGTTGAAGATCAGCCGGTGTCGGTCTTCTTAGGTACTCATCACCGAATAAATATATTATTTCTTCCACAAAATGTTCTACACATGATCGAGTTGTCATTTCACCGAGTCGGAGGTATTCGTCAACAGCATCAGCCGCAATATCATAGGCCACAACACGAATGGCTGCTGTACACTTCTGAAGTGGAGAGAGACTAAGCCTTCTGAGAGCATCTTTCTTTCGAAAGAATTCAACTTCGTTGGAGAGTTGATCAAAAATATGCATGAACAATGGCTTGTTCATTCTAAATCGTCGTTGGAATATATTTTTAGGATATGTTGGAGTTTCACTGGAATAATTATTCCATAAACGTACATCGGCTTCTTCATGATTTCTTTTGATATGAACTCATTTTTTTTTCCTTTGTTCTTCTTGATCACCATAATAAATGGACAAATTCTCGAATGTTTGATCAAAATGTTCATCAAAATATTGGTCAAACACTTCATCATCTACTCCCTCAAAAGTGTTGAAAGAAGAAGATGCCATATGTGTAATGAAAATGAGCAAAGTGCTTTTGTGATGAGTTTGTGAGAAGACGAGAAGTTTGTGAATAAAATTTGGATTTAGTTGTGAATAAAATTTGGAGAGAATGATAGAAGAATGAGTTTGTGAGAAGGAACTTGTGTGATGAGTTTGTGAGAAGGAGAGAAGAACGAGAGAATGAGTTTGTGAGAGGAGAGAAGAATTAGAGAATAAATTTGTGAGAAGGATAGAAGAATGAGAGAATGACTTTCTGAATTAAATATTTGCTAAATAAACACATATATAGAGATGTAACCATACATTTTAACACAAATGTTTTCCCAACTGACCACAACAATACAAAAACATGTGTTTTCCCTGCTGACCACAACAATACAACTGACCACAACAAAACAAAAACATGTCATTTCCCTCATGACCAATGCTCCACTCGATGACACAAACAGCTTTTTCGTGACCAGATGCTCCACTCAATTGTGTGACACAAACATCATGTCCGTGACCACAAAAGACAACACAATGCTCCACTTGATCACTCTTTTTGACCTGCAAGTAAAAATAGAGAGTAAGTGATAAGCGTCAAGCACCACAGACAGAACAACAACATCAATCTACCAAACATCAATCCACAGAAATAAAAGCATTTTTTTTGGTGAAAAAACTGAAAGCATTCATAAAATTTACTTGGTGAAGAACAGACCTTTTGAATTAGTTAGAAAACATAATAGTATATTTCATTATCAAACAAGAACAAGAACAAGAACATAGAGTACAAATATAACAACCAACAACTTCATAGAGTTGAACCTAAACTAGACTTGAACTTGAAATACTTAGAGAACATAAACTTAAGCTTAAGACAACAAACAACAATGACTAAGACTTGAACTTAAACTTATTAAGCCAACAACTCAGTAATAAGCTTTTTCTTCAGTGCTTATTCATAGTCAGCCAACGGTTCTTGTTTAGCAATAAGACTATCGAGTAGCTTCATCTTAGAGAGTCTCTCTTTGATAGCCAAGTTCTCTTTCTTGATGCTCCACATGCTCTGAAAATCAGCCACCGAGTTACCCTCAGACTTGGTCGTATGCTTACCATGCCCCTTTGATGCCTTCAACTCGAGGGACAAGTAGTTGCTTAAGCAGCTTCACTAGTATTGATTTCAGTTGCTTGAGAGGTTGATGATTGTGTACCTTCGTCACACTTCCTCCTTTTAGAGCTTCTCTTGTTTTTAGAGGTTGCAAGATCAAACCATTTCTGGTCGTTCCGCAGCTCTTTCCACGCATGCTCAAGGGTGAATTTCTTCTTGTAGTTGTTGAAGAAGATTTCATGAGCATATTTGAGCACATGAGTCTCGTTCTGGCTGCTACTTTTTTCTCTGGTTCCAGATTAGTACGCTCCACAAAACTTGCCTTTAAGATCATTGATCTTGTGCCAACGCTACTTGCAGTGACTTGCCTCCCTTTGTTCACAACCAGCCAGCTTCTGACTTGCAGCAAAGTATGCGGCGATTCTTTTTCAGGATGCACCAGACTTCTGCTCATTCCCCACAACATGATCTTTGCTCGTGTTTAACCTCAAGCTGATGAGCACTATGTCATCGGTTGGTGACCACGTCCTTTGTTCCTTACGTTATGCAGTAGAATTTTCACCAAAAAGAGACACTCGGGATGAAGATACTTTGGAACAATCTTGTCCTAAACCGAAGACAAGTTCTTGTTGACTATTTAGAAGGTCAAGAAAATTTGCATTGTGGTTATTATATGGATAGGAATCCATATCCGACAATTACAAATAAGAGAAGGGAGCAAAATGAGAATAATTAAGAGAAGAGAAGAACATAAGAAAATGGAGCAGAAAGAGAATAAGAAAGAGAAGAAGGAAGACAAGAACATCTTAGACTGACAATGCAAAGAAAGAGAAGAAGGAGATGTTTAGTAGATGGAAGATAAGAGCAACCAATACATAATCAATTTGTATTTATTACCTATCTCAACCAACTAGAGGTTTATCTATACACATTCATCACAACCATAGTCATTCCACCATGACAATACATAATCAATTTCTATTTATTACCTATCTCAACCAACTAGACGTTTATCTAAACCCATTCATCACTTTCTATCTATTACCTATCTCAACCATAATCAATCACTCACAATATATTTATTACCGAAATATATTGTGAGTGATTACCTCTGTTGTTTGAAGATGCATTCATCTTCTCTGTATTGCTATTGTCCTCCTTTTACTTGACGACACTTGCTCATTCCATGTTCCATCCATAAGATAAAAGACAAAAACATTTCAAAAACCATCAGCGGATTTATATATTAATTGATTTAAACATGTTATTCAATCTCAACAATCTACTTTCCAGAATGCACCAAGCCATCTAAACAAATAAGAACATGAAGTAATATAAATGATGATCAATGAATCGAAATCAATCAAATCCAGTAAAAGAAACGATCGATCAATACACATGAAAGCTCAAACGATCAATACACATGAAAGCTCTTCTTCAACAACACCAACAAGATCAAACTTTATATGTCTACAGAACCTAGAAGATCAAACGATCAATACACATGCAAGCTCTAAAAGGACATCTCATTAAAAGAAACACAAATCATTTACATGACCACAATCAAAGACATGCAGAACCCTAGAAGATTCGAACAACAAGACCACAATCAGAGACATACAAAACCCTAGAAGATTCGAATTTCAATGAACAAAAAAATTAAGACCTTTACCTTTCGATTCAACTGAGGAGCAACCGACGATTAGCTTCCTCGTCGACCTTAGCCACCTTTGATTTTCTTCGATTCGCTTCTTCGCCCACGACCGTAACCAGTTTCCTTCCTTAACTTCCTCGAGGATCGTAACTGGATTTGTTGCTTCCCTTCATCGAGGAGACCACCCAGGGATTTTGATCGCTTCTTCGAGGAGAAGAACCATCGATTTTCATCGATTTGCTTCGTCGAGGAAACAAGATGACGGTTTTCTCCACTTCGTCGTCAAGGAGAGAAGGATGATGAAACCTTCGAAAATGAAACTGAATTTTTTTCACCCCTCGGTTTTTTCTCCCAAATCATTCTCACCCTTACACATGTCCAAGAAGAACCGTATCTTCTTGTCCTTAATTAAGGAACGTCACGTAACATAAGAAGTGTTTTTTTAATTGCTAAATATGTTTAAGAAACACCTTAAGCGACCGCGATAATCATGGTCTAAGCCCATTACTGAAACTAGGAGACGTTCTTCCAAGGGATACAACGGTTCAACTCCCGAGGAAATCAACTTCTTGGTTTGATCATCTACGTAGAAACCTGGTTTCCGACTTAAAAGCAAACCAAGAACTGGACCAGAAAATGGTTTAAGGCATGAAGCCGAGTTCAATGTCTCATAGACCGTTGTTAATAACTCGTCGAGATCGGCTTCTTTTCTCACATCGAATTGGGAGGGGGTCTTTGCTCCCTCCTTAAAGTCCATTAGACAAAGAATTCGGCTCGACTATAAGTGACGTCAGCGTAAGGAACAATAATGATCTAGCTAACTCCCTTTCATAAATACAGAGGGAAGTCACCTAGAAGGAAACATTCACAATCTACACAACTCAACCAAAAAAATTAGGGTTTATAGTTCTTAGGTTTTAAACTAGATCTAAAGTGTCCATCTTTGTTTTTATCGATTTGATATTTTTTTTGTAATCGATTAAATATCTTTAATACTTTTTTTTTGCAAATAATAACCTACTAGCGAATTAGTGGTATTTTACAAATATGTCAAATTTTGATTCAACACCTGTTGCAATAATAAATAATTTAGTTTTTTTTGCTGCTTCAATTATCATATTAATTTAGAACAAAGATTACATAGTTATTATAGCTAGGTACATACAAATACAAAAAAGCAGCATGTTAATTTACATGTTGCTTTCATATGTTGGTACACATACAATACATTATCAAATCTAGCTATTTTTTTACTTATTCATATTCAATTATCTTTTAACGCTGATTTATACAATATAACTACTATAAAAAAGATTATATAGCCGACTCTACAACCGAACATACTACATATCTTATGATTTATGAAAATCTATATCCGACTGCATCACCCAAGCTGTCCTATGAAAATCCACGCCAAACCAAATTTTAATTGGACCATGTAGGAGATCTATTGAAAACATTTTCTCCGTTAATTGTTAAATAAATCGCATTCTTTAAGATTTAAAATATATAACTACCGCTGTAAAAGCATTAATTAATCATTAGTCAAACCAATAAACTAATGTTCGGATAACTTTTTTTTAATGAGACTTCAACAACTTTTAAAAAGATCAATGGTTGCGATTCATTGATTCTATCGCAGACCATTTGGGGTTTTCTCATACCGAAAGATGATATATTTCTTGGTTGTAATCAGCAACCATACCTCTTGATATGATGATAACCATCTTCCTAACTGCGTTTCTTATAGACATCCCCACAAGTAGCACATCAAAACAGTTTGACTTTGTATTGCTTGCGGACTTTTAAGAATGACTTATAAGAATCCCCTAGATTCTAACCATTGAAAAATATTTCTTCCAGCTAAGTTTACACATTGAAATATAATTTAATTCGAATATTCATGAGAAACTTTCTAAATTTTGGTTTCAAATGCAATGAATATTACATTATTTGGTACTGTACTATATTATAATTTTTTTAACGATGATTTATTATGATCTTACAATTATAATATATGAAAGATTACATAGACGATTCGACAACCGACAATACTACGTGCCTTATGAAGACCTACGCCTAACTGGATCACCTGAGTTGTCCTATGAAGATCCACGCCTGACCAGATTTACTTGCACCATGTTGAAGATCTCTTGCAAGCGTTTCCTCTTTAGTCTGCATAATTGTTTAATAAACCGCTCTCTCCGGGACTTGAAACTTGGATTTTCTGTAATCTGCAATAAATTGCATAGTCTG
Organism: Brassica napus; assembly: GCF_020379485.1. Classification (NCBI taxonomy): domain Eukaryota; kingdom Viridiplantae; phylum Streptophyta; class Magnoliopsida; order Brassicales; family Brassicaceae; genus Brassica; species Brassica napus. The sequence goes on along the minus strand of NW_026013918.1, from coordinate 2,244 downwards.
GGATTCGAACCCCAAACCTGGGTGTAGAAGCCTTTAAACCTTAACCAATAGGCTACGGTGCTACCACATAAAACCTACGGCAATTATATTTTAAGGGTTTCATCCGTATTTAATGTTTATATCTACAACCACCCATTTCGTTGTAATCAAAATTATTGTACAGTATCATTGAAAGTTTCGCATCTAATCTATTAATTTAGGATCATATTTTTATCTACTATTAACAAGTCATAATATAACCACTTAAAAAATTAGTTAATCTGACATATTTGATTATTTACATTAATAATAAACCAACTATAAATTTGAATTTTTTTAATTATAACAAAACCTGTTGAGAAGAATCTAACAAAATCATAAAAAAATTATATTTGTTTTAAGATTGCTGACTTATATCATGATTAATTTTCTTTTTATTTATGCACGTCTTTGGGCAAGTGCAAGTGGTGCTTATGCACAGTGTCCAAAACTTTTTCTACAAATTTTTGTTAAGAGTTTAAAGAAATATTTTAGAAACTTAGGGCCTTTTTTGCAAACAAATTTTGTTTTTTTTTTGTCTGGTTAATTGTGCTATTACAAATTATAAGAAACATTACATAGACGATATTACAGCCGACAATTCTACCTGCCTGATGAGGATTCACGCCTGACTGCATCACCCTGAGTAGCCCTATGAGATTCATTCCTGACGGTACTCCTTGCGACATGCTGAAGACCTCTTGTAAACATTTTTTCTAATTTTCTGCATAATTCGCCTTCTCCGGGAATTGAAACCCAGACCTCTTCCTGTAGAAATTGCGCTGACTGGGGTTCGAACCCCACACATGGGTGTAGAAGCCTTTAAAACTTGTTTGTTCAGACTATTAGAACTTGCACATGGCTCTGAAAAATAATGAGACGTGCCTTTTTTCATCCCGTGTCTGTATTTTTAGGATATTACCGTAAGAAAGCAAACATTCTCAACTTTTATTTAGGTAAAATTGTTTCACAACTATTCGTTTCAAACATTCAATTGTTTGTCTGCTTTTCTTGGCCTTCTGGTGAAACAATGCTCATATGGAAAATAAATGATACGATAAATCCTGAAAGATGATACAATCACTGAAGAAGTGAAACTGTCTTGTGCTCTTTGTTATTCTCCTTTGAGAGTGACACCATGTTCTTTTTCATGTTAATGTTTTCTCCACGGATACACATATTGAACTCCACTTGCCCTTGGGATTCCAAGGTTTTTCCATTTACATAGCTTCTTCCTTATTCACGTTGAAGTAGAACATTACACGGTGCATGTTTTTGTTATAAAACAGTACAACCATGAACGATAAAGCAAGGAAGTATTTGAGTACATTGATGAAGTAATTTAGACTACTACCTCGAAAGATTCAACCACATTCTTTTGATATCCCTTGAATGCTAGTCCCAGCTTTATCTTCAAAAGATTAATCACAGCTTCTGACAGGAAATCCAAACATTAACAACGAAGTTATAGAATCAACAATGGAAATTGTTGACTCGAAGAAATATATGCATCTACTTCTTAGCCTCTGCATATTTTAATTCAAACAAAAGAGACACATTACTTTTCCTGTCATACAAAAAATTCTCTACAATTTCAGTAAGTTTATTTTTAGGCAAAATTATTACTGACTACATGAAGAATTAGCCATCACATGGCTAACCATGCAAACTAAACTAATGTCTACCTAGCTCCATGAAGTATATGCTATGAATGCAACATCCCTCAACTTAATGATGTTATATAGTTAACATCACGAGTTTAATTTCATTTATCCAAAAAGTGATGTGGATGTTAGACACCATTTAAATCTCATGTTTTATCAATTAAAATATGATGTACCTGATAGTAATATAACTAAAACTAGATTTTAATCCGCGTTTTAACAGCGTAAGAATATTCTTAACAAAATCTAATTTACAAAATCACTATGATTAGTTGTGTGATATATACTTATTTGATGATCATTTTTCAATATAAAACTTATTTGATGTCAATTTACTGATCTCTAACATTTTATTTGTTTAACATAAATTAATTAAATTAATGGATTATATTATTTATATTTTTATAAACAAAAATTACATTCATTTAAACTTAGTAAAACTTTCATATTAGGTTCTTATTCTTAGATTATTTTTATTTTTAAAAGTATAATAATTAATAATTAGGTATTCGAGATTATGTTTGGTTTTAAGTTGACATCAAATAAGTTTTTTAAAAGAAAT
>NW_026013917.1:0-37817 GCF_020379485.1 Brassica napus | reverse complement strand
AATATGTTTTTAAATGAAAGCTACCTTATTAGAATGTTTTATGGGTTTGAATATCAAGTCCCGCTCTGGTTGGTATATGTGGAAAGTCTGACTCTGGCCTATTGTCAATTGTCAATTGTTTACTATTCTCCGAAGCAAATCAGCACGCTTGCTGAAACCAAGTCCCAAGTTACTTTATTTGGGAGGTCTTATTTACAATGGGCATTATCGGACTGGGACTTTTGCTTTTCGCATTTCTTATCGGTAATATGCAGAACTTCCTACAGACTCTTGGCCAAAGGTAATTAACTCCCATCGTTGTACAAAAGAAGATATGTCAAGACATGGTGGATGCTCTCTAAATTACAAAGTACTCAGTTGAGTCTGTTTGCCCACCTTAGGAATTTGGAAATGACGCTAAGACAGCGAGATGCAGAGCAATGGATGAGCCATAGACGGTTTCCAGAGGGATAAAAAGTATGTGGACTATGCCTCTTAAACTTTGCCTCTAAAGTTGAATTCTGAAGAATTATGTCGTCCCAGTCTGTATAATGTCACTAAACATAAAGCTAACTAAATAGTTTTTTCTATATTTTCAGGAGGGTGCTAGAGGTTGAGCGGTTCCACTGGGCTGCTAGAAGAGGAGTTGACGAAGAATTACTCTTTAATAATATGCCTGATGACCTTCAAAGAGATATAAGACGACATCTCTTCAAATTTCTCAATAAGGTAAACATAAGAGTAGGCATGGGTGTTTCGGCTGGTTCGGTTAGGATTGAGAATTTTGGGTATTGGATAGTTCGGATAGGGCCCTATTTTCAGGATCCATTATTTTCAGTTCAGATCGGTTTGAATTGTTTGGTTTCAGATCGGTCCTGGTATTTATTTTAATCCAAATAATAACTAGAAAATTTTCAAATACCAAACAGTCTAGGCTCGGTACAGTTAGGTTATTTCATGTAAATTATCGTATAATTCGAATGATTTAGATAAAAATCTCGGATAGTTCCGATTTTGGGATAAAAATATCTGGATAGTTTCAGATAGTTTTGAGTAGTTTGGATAATTTAATTTTTCAAATACATTCAGATCTTTTTAATATATTTTAAATAATATAACTATATATATGGATACCCATTAGATTTTTTGTTCAGTTCGGATATTTAAATATAGGAAAAATTCGAATATTTGAAAGTTTTGGTCCGATTCCGGTTTTAGTTATCTCGGATTAGGTTTAGTTCAATTCGATTCTTTGGATTCGGGTATAATGCCTAGGCCTACATCACACTCCATCTCCCCATTGTTCTTACTCCCTCACTATTCACTCACTCTCGCTCTTACTCTCACTCACAACCTCACAACCTCTCACCCACCCACCCAGTCTCACTCACTCTCTCTCACACAGGTAGATTATTGAAAATGTTAATGGGTCTGCAGGTAAGGATATTTACGCTGATGGATGAATCAATCTTAAATGCCATCCGTGAGAGGCTAAAACATATAACTTACATATCGAGTAGCGTGGTCTTTTCCGCTGGAGATGTAATTGAGAAAATTGTATTCATAGTAAGAGGTGAGATGGAGAGCATTGGAAAAGACGGTTCAGTTATATCTTTGTCAGAGGGAGACGTTTTTGGTGAAGAACTTCTTTCTTGGTGCCTGGAACGAGCAGCTTCAAACACCGGTACATCCTTTGTGTACTTTATGTGCTCATAACTCTCAATGTTTTGTGATAAAATCTGAAAACATGGACTAAACCACAATATAACATTGCATCTGGGTACTTAGAGCAAGTCCATTGGTTAGAACCCATAATGGGTTCTAATGAATAATTTAATAGTTGATTTTGTGATTTGAGAAGTTTAGAACCCTTGTTAGTGTTATTAATTTTTTCATGGTCCAATGGGAGAACCTCTCTTTGAGGTTCTTAAAAATTTTTTAACAAACTGATTCCATTTGATCAAAACAAGTCATACATCAACTAGCATAAGGTTTTAATGATTACTTTCACTTATTACATATCATATTGTTGTTCTCTCTACATACTACTTACCACAAGATCATTGTTACCTGTGGGCTCAATGCTCTGAGACTCGTCTCTTTCATCCGCCATTGTGGTAACCATGCGAGTCAAAAACACTTTGATGATTGAAGTCCTCTTCTTGTAGCATATCTGCACATTCATCACATCATCTCCCTCGAGGAGTTTCCATCAAGCATCCTAAAGAGAGTGTTCTTCACATTATCGAACATGTCAAAGAGTTCCCATCAAGTAAGAACCTACTTCAATTTACCAAAGGACAAGAATGTTTGGAGAATCTAAAGCAAGTGAGAGGGATTTGAGATAAAGTACCTTGACGTTCTGCTCACCACCATCAACAGCGATCTTATCTGGTTGTAAAGCCTACAACCTCATGTCTGCACATCGATTATACTACTATGAGAACAAGTCTCAATCTTTTTCCTTCACAGCAACAATAAGAAGAAGCTATATGCCACTGGAAATGATCTACTTCAAATTAATCTGTACACCAATCTAAGATTCGTATCAATAACAAAGTAAGCATCTTTAAGGGTACCCCCAATACAAATAATCCCACCCACAACAAAAAAAAAATTGAACTTTCCATGAGAATCCAAAAGATTTACCTTCACTTGGCGTGTCGTTGTGTAAGAGAGCTTGCATACGAAGCCCTCCGTGGCTTGATCCGTTGCTGATTCTCAGATTGTGGATTCACGGATTACAGGACCAACACGAAGACTGGGGCAAATTAGAGAGGTGTGATGATGTTGAGAGAGCTTCCATGGTCATTAGATTCGACGGAGAGGATAATGAAAGATTTTATTAGCTTGAAGAGTTACCAATCTTTCACTGTTGAAATAAAGTAGAGCTTATTGGAATCGACATAGAAGATGGAGAGATCGAGCTTGGAGGAGGAATAGAAAAAATGGGATTTCGAAGGAGAGAGAGAGAGACATAAATGAGCCGTCAAATAAGAATGTGACACGTTAGGGTTCCTAACAATCCTAAAAATCCCAGTTTAAACACGGGTTCTGTGTTTTATTTTCCTTTTTCATTTATTTTTTTTCTCTTTTGTTTGGAACCTCCATTTAAGAAGCGCCGATGGAGGTGGTCTTAATATGCTTTGAAATTTTCAGATGGGACTAGGATATGGATTAAACGAAAGGGATTGTTAAGCTACAGATCTGTTAGGTGTGTGACAAATGTGGATGTGTTTTCCCTCAGTGTAGCAGATCTTGATGACGTCACGAGATTGTTCTCGAGATTCCTAGGGAGTTGTAAAGTGCAAGGAGCCATAAGGTACGAATCTCCATATTGGAGGCTACGAGCTGCTATGGAGATTCAAGTGGCTTGGAGATACAGAAGGAGACGGCTTAAAAGATTGTACTGTTCAGTCTAGTCATCGGTTTTAGATTATTGTCTTCATTCTCGATGGATATTTGATGATATATGCTTGGTGGTTGTCATATAACTATATGAGTTTTTTTTGGTTCACCTTCTAAAGACCTAAGGTGAATATATATGTTCACCATTAAAGTAATTATCAGTAAGAAACTGCCAAGTAATATTCTATTTATAAAAGAGAAAGTAAAAATAATAAAAATAGTATTAATTGTAAAAAAAAAATTGACATTGTAAAACTCTCACTACAAGAAAACATCAATTTTACAACTACAACAATAGTTACAAGGTAGTTGCAAATATCGAAAATGTAACTATTTTGTAACTACTAAATGTAGTTAAAAAAACCTCGTCGCAGAAAATGTTTAGTTGCAAATTAGTTGCAAAAAAAAGCAACTATTTTAACTGCGGTGAAACTACGGTGAAACTATTTAATCGGTGGTAAATTAGCAACTATTTTAACTAATAGTTGTAGTTGCACAAAATTTTATACCACTTTTTCTGTTACGCTTTAGTATCAAAAAATAGTTGCTAATTAGTCTCAATTCTAATTTGGTTATAAGTTAGTTGCTAATATTAGTGACTACAATATTATAAACCTTAAATCCAAAACACTTTTTCTCTAGCAAAAATTGCTTCTCAACACTTGATTCCATAGGTTCTAGACAATCTTAGGAATTGTTTTGCAGGTTGAAGATGAAGTCCCTAAACTTCACCACCTATGTCAAGAACCAATTTGGTAAAGACATAAAGTCACTTCAATGTGATAACGGTGGTGAGTTCGATAACAAACAGTTTCATGATTTCTTCGCTTCAAAGGGCATAACCTTTCGTTTTTCATGTCCCTACTCTTCTCAACAAAACGGAAAATCTGAGACGATGATACGCACAATTAATAATGCAATGCGTAGCTTACTCTTTCAAGCTCATCTACCATCAACTTTTTGGGTAGAATCTCTTCATACGGTTGTCCATATCCTCAACCTCTTACCCTCAAAGGCCATTCAAAACAGGAGCCCTTTCTCTGTTCTTTTTAACAAACCGGTATCATACTCACACTTAAAAGTATTTGGTTGCTTATGTTACCCAAACATCAACCACACTCATCTTCCTAAACCCTCACCAAGATCCTCTAAATGTGTTTTCTTTGGCTATCCTCACGATCATCGAGGATACATGTGTTATGATCTCGACACCAGACGGATCATCATCTCACGAAATGTGAACTTTGATGAAACAAGCTTTCTTTATGAAAAATCTCAACAGAACAAACCTATCTCCTATGACTTCTTGTTACATGAAACCGAGCCTTCTCCTATCTTCAAACAAATACTTCAGACTTCATCTACACAAACTCTTCCGGTTGTAGAGTCTCCACAACAGGGGGCGCCAACTCAAGTTGCTCCAGTAGCAACAGAGGAACCTAGGCACGCTATGTCAACAAGATCAAGACATGGCATCTCCAAACCCAAAAAGATTTTCTCACTTCTTACTCAAACTCAATCACCTTTACCAAAAAGCTATCTTCAAGCTCTAGATGATCCAAATTGGAATCCATCCATGAATGTCGAGTATGATGCTATTATTAAAAGTGATACTTATGATTTGGTGCCAAGGCCTCCAAACACTAACATAGTGCGATCAATGTGGCTTCATAAGCACAAGTATGATGCTAATGGTGTTTTCAGGAAACATAAATCGAGACTGGTAGCTAATGGAAAATCCCAGGAGCATGGCATAGACTACGGCGAAACGTTCAGCCATGTCGTCAAGCCAGCCACCATACGCACGCTGCTACACCTAGCTCTTGCCAATAACTGGGATGTACATCAACTTGATGTGCAAAACACATTTCTCCATGGCACACTCGATGAACCTGTCTTCATGTTTCAGCCACATGGGTTTGTTAATCAATCAAAACCAAATCATGTATGCAAGCTTAAGCAATCTATCTATGGCCTTAAACAAGCCCCAAGGGTTTGGAATGCTCGCTTTGTGAATTTTATTACTAATGCTGGTTTTGAGCAAAGCAAAATGGATACAAGCTTGTTTATATACAGATCTGATTCTATACGTCGACGACATCATTATCACAGCCTCGACGACAACTCTAAAGGAAACGATCATTAAGCTACTGAAGTCAGAGTTTCCTATGTCAAATTCAGGCATCATCCATTCTTTCCTTGGCATCTCAACTACATTCAACGACAAAGGGTTATTTCTAAATCAGTCCAAGTACGCTGAGGACATCATTGCACGAGCTGGAATGTCCGAGTGCAAACCATGCGCTACACCGGTGGATTTGAAATCAAAAATCTCGGAAGATGAAGGCAAACCACTCCAAAATCCGACTGAATATCGAAGCTTGGCCGGGGCTCTACAATACCTGAAATTCACTAGACAAGACATATCCTATGCGGTGCAACAACTCTGCCTCTTCATGCACGATCCACGCGAAGGCCATCTCCTTGCTCTCAAACGCGTTATCCGCTATATACAAGGTACCAAAGAGCTCGGTCTACAGCTTCTAAGACAACAGAAATTGACGCTAACGGCTTTACCTGATGCTGATTGGGGTGGATGTCCAACAAAAAGATGCTCCACTTCCGGTTACTGTCTCTATCTTGGCAACAACCTGGTCTCATGGTCAGAAAAACGCCAGCCCACTGTTTCAGGAACAAGCGCGGAGGCTGAGTACAAAGTCGTGGCGAATGCGGTAGCTGAAGCTTGCTGGCTACGAAACCTCCTCCTCGAGATGGGCAATCCACTTCAACAAGCTACATTGGTATACTGTGACAATGTTAGTGCGGTATACTTCTCAACGAATCCGGTACAGCATCAACGTACAAAGCACATTGAGATAGACATCCATTTCGTACGGGAAAAAAAGTAAAAATGGGTGAAGTTAGAGTAATGCACATACCTGCTACTCTCCAGTACGCTGACATCTTCACAAAGGGCCTACCAACGACCTTGTTTACAGACTTCAGATCCAGTCTTGGCGTGATCAAACCCACGCTCCAACTGCGGGAGCACTACAAGAAAACAAGTAGTTCCCGACTGCAGAATCAGAAGCGAAACAGTCGCAAATGACGTTTTGTGACTGAATAGCGACTACTAAGCATGGTCGTCAATCAACGCGTCAGTAGTTATATTGGTCGTAAATCAGTCGCTATATTACGACTGTTCTACGACACATTTACAACTAAACAATTCAGTCGGCATATAGTCGTCTAATAGTCATAATGTGTTACGACTACACTCTGATTGCTTCACGTCCAATATAGGACTATTTTTAGTCAATTACTTAGTTTATCAGCAGTTGTTAATCAGTCGGTTATTAGGAGTCATCAATTAGTCGGAGCATGAAGTCGTAGTGTAGTCGTTAAATTTGCGACCGTTTAACGACTAATTGTTTAGTCCGAGTGTAGTCACTGATGTAGTCCCAATGCAACGTTAATTTTGCAACCATTTAGCGACTACCTGTTTAGTCTGAGTGTAGTCACAGTTGTTGTCGCAGTTCAGTCGCTAATGTTGCGACTACTTCGCGACTACATGTTTTTATCAGTCGCGGTTTAGTCGTAAAATGTTGTAATTTTATCCAACTGAATTACGACTCTTCATTTTGTTTCTTTGAATTTGCCATTCCGATTTTAGGTGCTTTCTGGTTTGTAATGCTAATAAATCTATGCTATCGAGCATTGTAAAATTAAAAAGCAGTGGTTAATATTGAAACTGAAAATGTTAAAGCTCCAAAAGTTTGAAACAAGCAACTAAACAAAAGAACTTACAAAAGTCATAAGTTTCTAGGTAAATAAACAGGAAAGCATGATCAGGTGCTGGAATTAGCAGCTACAAACTCATTATATAATGGATTAGTTGCAGCTAGAAACTTCCCCACTATAGAGAACTCCTTGATCTGCTTTGATTGCTCTGCAATACAAGCACCTTGCTCTTCAATAACAGCAGCATTTGCTGCATTAGAAGCAGCCTGCTCTTCTATTTTGTGGTGAGCATCTTCAAGAAGCTTATTCATGTCGAGGAATGCAGATGAAGATAATTCACTGAACGTCCGTTTCCCATTGACGAGAGTTTGCTGGAGGCTTCCAATGCCATAGTGCTGTCCTCTTTCATTTGTGAAAGTTGACTACAAAAACAAATCAAATTGTTACTACAAAGCAGAAGAAAAGAGTATCAAGTATAAAGAACAAACAAAAAAAATAAAAGAAACAGCTTACCAAAAGGAATATCTTATTATCCTCCTCTATGGAGAGCTGTGGATCATTGGAAGCACTGTCTGAAGTCTGTGAGTTTTCAGCCTCAAGGGCAGTCAACTTGGCTTCTTTGTTCTTCTTATACATCTCTGCAACCTTCTCTGCTTTCAAATCGACAAAGGTCCCATCCTTTCTTGTATGTGTCTCCATGAAAACTTCACCAAGAGTAACTGGTCTGCCCAATTTCTCAACCTAAAAAGGATAAAAAAAAGAAGTAAAGGTTAAATGCCACAAATACAAGTTTAACTTGTATGATTGGAGGGAGAAAGGACTTACCATTTCATGTTCGATTTGTTCGAAAGACTTCTGGCCGGAGTTGTGCTTGTGTGGACCAAGTCCGTTCCGGTCAGACAACCGAGAGTCCGATGCTGTCTGACTCTTTTTTTCCGCTTCGGGAGTGTCCCAATACGCAGTCATTTGTTCCCACAGTTCACCGTGGATCCAGGGTGGTCGCACTCGTGACCTCCTACGAACGCTAACCATGTTCTTCATACGTCGCTGACATACCGCCTCAAACTTCTCCTGAACAATACCAGTGTGTATTTGATCCCAAGTGTGAGTTTTCTACAAAAAAAAAACAGAGAAGGTTGATGTTAAAAATCAATTTAAACAAAAACTGATATTAAATATAGAAGATAAAACTTAACTGCAAATTCTACAAATATCGTCTCTCTTTTGTTCTGAGGCACAACACTCCAACTGTAATAAGCTTCATCAAACTTTTTTGTAAAAGTCTTTGTGATCTTCCGGGTCAGTTTCCCTTTGTCACGACCAAACCTCAAAACACAGAAGCAAAATAATGAATATGTTCGAGTGAAACACAAGTAATTATTCAGTGACAAAGCCAACCAAAGCAAGCCAAAGTCAATTAAAGAACCAGTGACTAGCGAAAATGCAAGTAAATAACATCAACAATCACTCCAAACACAGAAACCAGTGACTTGTCAAGCCTCAAGTATATAGCATCAACAATCACTCCAAATATTTATCTTACAGTAGCAAAGCCTCAATTAAAGAATCAGTGACTAACGAAAATGCAAGTAATTAATATTACAGTAGCAAAGCCTCAAGTAAGTAACATCAACAATCACTCCAAATATTCACAAATTGACAAGTCGAGTTCTTTAAAAATATATATAACACTCAAAACACATAAACAAAAATAGTTACCATGTTGTTCCAGGCTCAAAGGCTGGAGAAAGGATTGGTATGTCAGTGCCCCAGTTTGGCTGGGATAGCAGTTGGTTGAGTAAACGAGTCTGCTCATCAGAGAGCGTCGGTTCCACAGCTTCTGGACTTTCTGTACTCGCAGAGTCTTGAGACTGAGACCTGCTGGGCGAACGTCGTGTCGCTGACGTTTCGGACCGTCGAGATTGTGACGGTGGAGATGGTTGATGAAGAGGCGGTGGAGATGGTTGATGAAGAGGCCCTGAAGCAGCTTGAGTTTGGGCCTCTGAGTCTTGGAAGAGCTGCCTCGGAGGTGGGTAGTCACTCACGCCTGGTGGAGATCGGCGGTTGGGGACAGGAGGAGCTGTCGTCTTAGGAACGAAATGGTACTGCGAGGGAAGGGGAGATTTTTTTGAAACTTTCTGCTTCTTTTTTGATGACATCGTTTCAAAGAGAGATGAGAGATTAGGGTTCTTTAGGTCTCAAAAGAGAGATGAGGCGTTTCTGGAATTCAGCGATTAGGAATTGGACATAGTGAGATTCGAGAGAGGGTGAGAGATTAGGGTTCTATGGTTTCGGTGGAATCGAAAGAGAGTGAGATTCGAGGGAGGGTGAGAGATTAGGGTTCTATGGTTTCGGTGGAATCGAAAGAGAGTGAGATTCGAGGGAGGGTGATAGATTAGGGTTCTTTCTAATCGAAAGAGAGTGAGATGCGGTTGTCTGAGTGTATTAGGCTTAGGTTGGTTTTGTTTTGGTTTTGGGTCTAAAAATTGGGCTTAGCGGGATTTGATTAATTGGTTAGGCGGGAGTTAGGAAAATTTTTCAATTGGGTTTACACTTTACCGGGGGACTTAGAAAAATTCAGGGGGAAAAGTCGGGTTTAGGGTAAAGGGTGTAGCAATTTTTTTTCCTTTGCTTATAAAAATTTAGGGTTTAAAATTTTATTTTTCTTTGCTTATAACAATTTAGGGTCTAGCAAATTTTTTTTTGATCAATGGATATAGCAATTTAGGATATAACACTTAACAATATAAAAACACATTATTAGGAAGTAAACAACACATTATTTAAAAGTAAAGAACATAAGTTTAGGGATATGACTTAATAAGTTATGGTAAAACATTTTAGGATGGTGTTTCTCCATCTTCACATTCATCATCAGAAGAAGTCGAGGATAGATTACACTGGAATTCATCCTCCGGTTCTGCATCTTCGACATCAATATCAAGATTAATCGGTTCTCCTTGAGCATGTAACAAATGGTCGACTGGTATATCTTCAATTGTAGTCATCAATACAGCATCATCATTGTCTTGTTGTAACACTGCCGGTTCGCTGTCTTCGTATTCTCCTGAAATGATTCCCCTCGGATTCACTTTTAAAACATTGTACCACAACTGCTTTGGTTTCTTTACGTACGGATACGGGATATAACAAACTTGATGTGCTTGAGATGCTGTTATCATATAATAAAAATTTAATAATACATATTTATTTATATTAATTAATATGTATAAATAATACGTACGTACCTAGAATAAATGGTTCGTATTTATAGTATTTCCTCAATGAAAGAACGTCCACGATGCCACCATTGCTCCGCCGAGTGCCTCTACCAATCATAGGATCATACCACTTACACTTAAAAAATGTAATTTTCAAATTCACTGCCCCCTCATACTCAATTTGAATGATATCAGTTAAGATCCCATAGTAATCAGCTTCATCTGATGCATTTGTCGACCGACCTACATGTGTAAATATATCAGGTACTCCGCTGACACAGTATACAGGAACTTCACCTTCATCAAATCGTGTAAACCTGCACAAATTAATGGACCACATTACATTGAAGTAAGAACACGAGTATACAAGAAAAAAGGAATCTGCAGGATAATGAAGGTCTTTAACTTGATTTTGTTTGTATATGATCAGCAAAGTAGTGCTCAGAAAAGTAAGCAATCTCCTCATTGATATATGATTCAACAATCGATCCAGCAACAAATCTTTTGTTCTTTGCTTTTGCTTTCAACTTTTTGAAATTCCTTTCAAAGATATACATCAACCTATAATTGACAGGTCCTCCTAATTCAGCTTCATAGGGGAGGTGTATAGGGAGATGTTTCATCACGTCAAAAAATGATGGTGGAAAGATCTTCTCTAAATTGCAGATGATCAAAATAATGTTTTTTTTTAGAATTTGGAGACGATCTTTCTGCAAAGTTCTCGAGCAAAGGTCACGAAAAAACAATCCACCACCTACAAAATTAGGGATATTCTTCAAATCACATATCAAGTTGTATCATTAAATATAAAAAAAATATAACAAAAAATTAGCACCTGATAATGCAAGATGGACGTTTTTGTCTAGAAGTTCTGAAAAGATAAATGGAAGTAGCCGCTCCATAAAAACATGGCAGTCGTGACTCTTCATGCCAGAGAACTTGTTGTTCTCCATATCAACACAATTAGCTAAGTCTGAAGCATAACCGTCGGGAAATTTAACTGCGAGTTTCACACATTCCAAAAAACTTTTTTTCCCGGCTTCGTCCAATGTGTAGGGAGGAAATGGAGCTTGACCATCATCATCAACATGTAAGTGTGGCCGATCACAAAACTCTGATATATCCAATCTTGACTGGATTGTGTCTTTCGACTTACCCTTCACATTCATAAGAGTATTCATGATGTTGTTGAAAAAATTCTTCTCGATATGCATCACATCAAGATTATGACGGAGAATTAGATCCCTCCAGTATGGTAACTCCCAAAATATGCTTTCCGTGTGCCAATTATGGTACTTTCCATATCCAGGCTTCTTCTTTTCATGACCGTTTCCACCGCAAACAGACGTTTTAGGAGGATTGACACCATTTAACCGCTCTGAATAAACTTGCTCACCAGTCAAAGAATCTGGTGGAACTTCATTTACCGCATTTTTTCCCTTCAAGAAGTCTTTTCTATTCTTCCTCAGTGGATGATTACGAGGAAGAAATCTTCGGTGACAATCAAACCAACACGTCTTACTTCCCTTAGGCAGATAAAAAGACTTAGTATCTTCCATGAAATTGGACATGCTAATTTACCATGGGTCGTCCATCCGGAAAGCATGCCGTCCGCCGGATAGTCGCTTATCATCCACAGAAGCACGGCTTAAGTTGAAATTTTGATTCAAGGACACATCATATGCTTCAACTCCAGTTGACCATAGTTCTTTTTACTCCGCAATAAGAGGTTTGAGGAAGATATCAAGACTAGCTCGTGGATGATTTGGCCCGAAATTTAGAATTGTAAGAAACAGGTACTCTGTTTTCATGCACATACCGGGGGGCAGATTATACGGAGTCAAGATTATAGGCCACAACGAATGATTATGAGACATTCCAAATGGATTGAATCCATCAGTACATAATCCAAGATAAACATTACGCGGTTCTTCGGCAAACCGGGGATGTATTTCTTGAAAGTTTTTCCACTCCGCCGCATCAGATGGATGACACATTTCTCCCTCTTTTGCTTGGTGCTCATCATGCCATCTCATTGCCGCTGCAGTCTTCTTGCTCTGATACATTCTCTTTAACCTATCAGCTATAGGGAGATACCACATACGGCTATATGGGACTTTGGTTCTACGGCGTTTGTCCCACCTTTCAGCACCACAAAATTGACATGTTTCCCACCTTTCATCTTCTTTCCAAAATATCATACAATTGTTGATACAAACATCAATTGTAAAATATGGGAGCCCTAAATTGCGCATCAACTTTTCTGTCTCGTAGTGTGAGTCGGTTGCCATGTTTCCATCTGGTAAATAGTCATTCAACATTTGACACACCGAATCCACACACTTTTCACTCATATTATAATCTGCCTTAGTTTGTAAAACTCGAGCAGCTAAGGATAACTGCGAGTGACCTTCACGACAACCATCATACAAGGGATTTTTTGCTCCTTCTAACAAGTCGTAAAACCTTTTCGAATGTACATCGTCTACTACATTCTGGTAATTACCAGGACCATCCTGGTAATTACCGTCCTGGTAATTACCATCCTGGTAATTACCATCCTCGTGATAATTATCACACCTCACATTATCACAAAATGCATCATTTACCATATCAACATATATATCTTCATTACCAACTTCTTCACTACCACTTAAAGGTGTCGGAACATGACTCGTTCCTAATTCCATATCAACTTCTTCTCCATGATTATACCAGACATAATAGTCACGCATGAAACCTCTACTATATAAATGTTTCCAAATTTTTGATCCCGGAAGAAATTTATCGTTCTTGCAAACACTACATGGACAGAAAAATTTACCCCCATTGCTCTGCGTGATAGGCTGGCTATTTGCAAATGTCATGAATTTATCCACCCCTGCTATGAACTCTTCTGAGAAATTTCCCGTCTTTTCATCGATCCTCTTGTACATCCATTCTCGAAAATGGGAATAGTTGGAATTTCCCGACATTGTAACACTGCAAATTTTTTTTTTTTTGAATGTCAACGATTTTTTGTTGTTTTCACTTTCTTTTTATGTTTCTTAGCAGAAATGTATGGTAAACATCGTGTAGTATTTATAGAAACATTTCCGACTTATTAGCGACTCAATACCGACAAAGCCAGCAAAAATTAGTTACACCAACCATGGAACGTAAATCATGTGTTACGTACCGGTATTGACTGACT
The DNA here is from genome assembly GCF_020379485.1 of Brassica napus. NCBI lineage: Eukaryota > Viridiplantae > Streptophyta > Magnoliopsida > Brassicales > Brassicaceae > Brassica > Brassica napus. The sequence continues at coordinate 24,275 of NW_026013917.1, read as the reverse complement.
GATTAGCGACTCCGTTACGACCACAAAAAAAGCAGTCGCTAAATAGTCACAAAATCTCCGACTATATTGCTACAGAATTGCTCCGAAGACGCCGTAGTCGCAGATCAGTCGTAATGGTTCGACGAATTCGGCGGTTGACTTACAAAAATTAGTTACACCAACCGTAAAATGTAAACCACGTGTTTTGTACCGGTTTTCACCGACTGGTTTGCGGCTACCGTATGACTCTATACATCAGTCGCGAAATAGTCGCAATATTCAGACTATATTGCGACTACATAAACTCCGACAACAATGGGGTCGCGGATCAGTCGTAATCTGACGATGGCATAACGACTAAACGTCACAGTCGCTATTGTGCGACTGATTAACGACTAAAATTTCCGCGTTGCAATTCAGTTGTCCGTCAGTCGCCAAACAGTCGTAAAACTTAACGACTACGTTTTCAGTCGCAAACTGTGGTCGAGAATCACCTGTTTTCTTGTAGTGGAGGGTATTAGATGATAAGCATTATCTCTTGTATTAGTTAGAATATGCTTGTGTATATTCCTATTAGTTAGGAACTTCCCTGATATCTCTCATTCGATTGTACTATATATTTTGAGGAATGATAATGTAAATATTCACGGGAAATCATATTCACTTACAGGGAGAATCTTCGGCCCTGTTGCTATTTACTGTATAAGAATCACTGTGCTTTGTGGCTATTTAGAATTCAGTTTTGTTTGGCCTATCTTTAGAAAGGTAAATAAGAAAATCAAATCTACTGGAAGCCAATACACTGTTTGCGTGTTTGCTGATGATTCCATAGAAAATGAGTAAACGGGTAGCAAGCGACCCCTAATACAACTTTATACAAATGTTAAAAGTCGATTAAAAACCAAAACCAAGTGAGGCTGCAGACCTGAGTTTTACCCATATGCAAAAGTAGAAGGTGGCTAGCCTTCCGAAGAACATGAACAAAAATTATTAGATATTTGATTATGTTCCCTAGTTTTTTTTTTTTGACACATTACGTAGCAAAAGAAATTCATAGAACTGATTCTTCAAACTTGCAGATCCATCTTTGCTTCTTTTTTTGATTACTTTCCTTCAAATCATTAATCTTCATTTTATATTATGTTTTTGATATTTTATAGTTTGTTCAGTGTGATTATCCACTTACCCTTGCCACCTTTTCATACAGTCTTCATCATATTTCTCTGCAACAGCTGAAATAAATCATGATGCATTACAACATATGAGGTCTCGATCGTCAAACAAAATATTCTCTTAACCATTAGTGCAAGAAAGATCAGACAGAAATAAAATCAGATTGACTCATTTCGAAGCTGGTGCAAGATGGTGTATAAGATATTCCGAACGACGTCAATTAAAGCCAGTGAGAGAATGCAGAGAAACTGACTTTGATCAGATTAGAACATCAGTAACTCAAGATTTTTTTTTTGTTTCGGATCACATCAATGAAGTCATTCGATCTATATTATCATAAAAGTTATCGACCAAAGAAACTATAGATATTCAAGTTTTATCAGTCAAGCATGGTACGTAAAATAATAATGAACGTGGTGTTATCGTCACATTTAAGTATACTATTTGTCCGTTTGTTTCTTACGCCCAGATAACTCTTGAGGATGACATTGAGGTCAGGCCGTCATGCGAAGGATATCTGTTGTATTTGGTATAACCATTAAAAATGACACAAAGTGAAGATATATAAGTAGATTATATAAGTGCTCTAATTCTAATGTACGAATAGATCTAAGCATGATGGGTCTCTCGCTAATGTAACCAGATCCAGTTTTGTTTACATAGCTAATTATGAGAGTTCTGTACTAAGTAATGAAGCAACAACATAAGGTGGGGATACGTTATTAAAGTGGTTGCCAAACTGTATACTAATCTGTGTTTATGGTTGACTCCAACCATTGAACATGAAAGGAAGGTCTTAAACACCACAGAAGAAGTAAATCACAAGATTCATACACCACAGAAGAAGAAGTAAACATAAGAGTTGACCAGTGCCGGCTCTATACGAGTGCCGAAGGCGCAACAGCACCGGGTCCACCAATTTCAAGGATTTAAATTTGGTCTTGTGTGATATTGCAAATAATTCTGTGAAAGTCAAAGATTTTTTTTGGTGTGGTGCAGCGTTTGTATTCTTTGTTTGCTAATTCTGTAAAAAGATGGGATATTTTGAAAGCAAATGTGAAAATTTTTACTCTTAAGCAATTATCAACAACCCGATGGGAAAGTCGTATTGAAAGTATTAAAGCTATAAGATTTCAGATTATATATATAAGAGAAGCTTTATTTCAAGTGAATGAAAATGATAATGATCCTTTGATTCAAAGTGAATCAAAAGTCTTTAGCAATAAAATAACTTAGTAGTTTTGAATTTATATTATCTAGTGGTATTTGGTTTGACATATTGCATGTGGTGAATATGGTTAGCAAAAAATTACAGTCAAAGGATATGCAAATTGACATTGCCATGACCGAGGTAAGTGGACTGATTTCTTATTTTAAAAAGTATAGAGAAACTGGTTTTGTTGATGCTATGATGAAAGCAAAATAAATTGCTAATGAAATTGGTATTGAACCAGTTTTTATTCAAAAACGTGTTATTCGTAGAAAAAAAACAGTTTGATGAAACTAGTGATAATGAAACTATATCTGAAGTAGAAGATAATCTTAGGATTCAATATTTTTTGTATATAATAGATCATGCCATTAGTTCTCTTGATAAGAGATTTGAACAATACAAACTATATGAACATATTTGGTTTTTTATTTGATTCTGCTAAGTTGAAGATACGTGATGATGATGATAGATTAAAATCATGTTGTAGTTTTTTAGAAAATAGTTTAAAAACTGAAGATTTGATAGATATAGATGGGGATGAACTTTTTCTTAAACTTAAGTTTCTTAAAGAACGTTTACCAAACAAAAGGATGGGTGCATGTGATGTTTTGAATTTTCTTGTAGAATTTGATAGTTTTCCTAATACTACAACTGCATATAGAATCTTACTAACTGTTCCTATTACTGTTGCTTCTGCAGAAAGAAGTTTCTCCAAACTGAAGCTTTTAAAGTCATATCTAAGAGCATCTATGTCACAAGAAAGATTAAGTGGATTACCTTTAATAGCAATTGAGAATAGTTTTTTGGAAGAATTAGATGTTGAGTTTTTGATTGATGATTTTGCTTCAAAGCATGTAAATAGAATGGTTTATTTTGTTGAGTGATTATGAGAGAAGTTTCCAAGAATAAGGACTTGTTTTGTTTGTTTTTTTTTAATTGTAACAGTTATGGTTATTTGTTCTCTGTATTTGAACTTAAGACAAAAAAATGGATGCACTTTTGTCTCTGATTTTCATTAGTAAAAAGTTTATTTGGGGCCCTTTTTTGAATGATAGCACCAGGTCAAGGTAGCGACTGAGCCGGGCCTGGAGTTGACTACAATGTAAGAACCAAACTAAAGAAGTACTTTGTCAAAAAAGAAAGAAAATAAAGAAGAATTTGTAATGGAAAGATTAAAAAGTATCTACGGGTTTTGTGCGTACCCGAGGGTTCAGTTTGGTTTTCATTACCAAAAAAGGTATAATCATGGTGCACTTAGTAAAATACAAAATAGAGAGACCGAATGATATACTTCAGTCCAAAATTAGTAACTCAGTCTCAGAGCTTAGCTGAAGTCTCAGTTACGTTAAGTATATAACAAGATAATTTTTTTTTGAGAAAATTGCCAAAACGGAACAAACATTTATGATGGTTGTCTCTTTGATATAAAACCAACTTAATGAAATAAATAGTTTTATGAATAAAAAAAATAAGTAAAAATATAAACAATTAATAAAACACTCATATACACTAATATTTTTTTGAAAAACTTGATAAATAAAAATTTTAAATTATCTTCTAATAAAAGTAGAATTCGTCTTCTACGAAAGAAGGGTTATTAGAAAACGAATTCCAGAATAAACAAGTCCATCTACTTTTTTAGAACGAACAATCTATTTTTAATTAAAATTCTAAATATGGAGAATATGAATTCTACTAATTGTAAATATATATACTTTTCTCTCGAATGCAGTTTCTGCTTTTGTGAAGTATTCTAAAATTTCGGGAATGCGAAATCTAAATAGAACACATATGTCTACATGGGGTAGAAATTGCATTAAAGATTTTTTTCATGGTTCTACTCATTGTAGAAGGTGCCTTCTACGTACGCCTGGGCATTCGGTGGCCCATTCGGGTTTCGGGTCGGGTGCAATCGGGTGTCGGGTTTTCGGTTCTCCCATAAACAGCTCCATTCGGATCTTTTAAAAGTTCGGATCGGTTTCGGTGTAGTTTTTATCGGGTTCGGTGCGGGTTTTGCACCATACCAAAGAACCAGTTGTACCCGATTTACACTTCGGGTGTCGGATCTTAATCGGGTTTTGGGTTAAGAAACACTAAATTGTACTAGGTGTACCACTAATTACTTGCTAAAAAGAGCTAAGACATTCTCTTTGTAGTCTTGTGCATCAAGAATGGTTCACACGAGCTAAATAGAAACTAAGACATTCTCTTTGTAGTCTTGTGCATCAAGACATAAATGTATACAAGGAGTCAACTATGAAACACAAAGTCACAAACGTAAAATCCAAACATATAATTTTATTGAATCTAAAACCAAATAAAAGTCAGAATTATTGAAAAGAAAACCAAACAAGATTCATGATCCAAAACCAAACAAAAACCAACATTGTTCAATGAACTGAAAAAAACTAAAACTTTCAAACTTGAAACTTCAATCTTCAACCATCAAACTTCAAAACCAAGACTTCAATCACCAAGGTTGTGAACCTCAAACTCTGACAAAAGAACAGTATACAAAAGAATTAGTAAGAGAACACATATACAAATTTTAAAGGCGAGAACTTAAGTAGAAGAAACATACCTTTCTCAAGTTTATCAAGCTGTTCAACTTCGGCAAGAATTTGTTCATTTGTGATGATCCTTTCAGTAAGTTTAATATCAGCATGCATCCATTGCTCACTACACAGAAGAACCTCTATCATGAAGTGAGTTAAGCAGCTTCTGTGCGGTTCTAATATTCTGCCAGTTGTGCTAAATGCACTCTCTGAAGCCACTGATGAAATCTGCATAGCAAGGAGATCTCTGGCCATTTCTGCAAGAACCGGATACTTGATTTTGTGCACTCTCCACCATGACAGAATGTCAAACTCAATTCCCGGTAAGAGTTTAGGAGTCTCAACAGCTTCCTTCAAGTAAACCTCAAGTTCATCCCTTGTGTCCTCACCTTTTTCAGCCACAAGTTCCTTGTACACAGCATCCATCCTTTCATACCCAAAATCATCAACGACCAGTTCCATTCTTTCTGATGCTTGCTCCTGAGACTCTGGAACAGGGACTCTAGACGCTTGAGTTAACTGTGCTGGCTGGCCAGAAGACTCTCTAAAACGCAAGTTATACTCCTTGAACATGCTCTCGAGAAGATCAATCACTGATCCTAGCATTTCCTTAGCCTCATAACTGTCTTTCCCATACAGTTTCTCAAAACATAGCTTAGCAAAATGCATCTTATTCCTAGGATCAAAGACTGTCGCTAGGATCAACATTTTATTAAGACCCTTGATACCTTCCCAGTACTTCAAAAACTTCTTCAACATATCAGATGCTGTCAACTTCAACTCAGAATCTAAGCTATTTGCTAAACTAGTGAGATTTCTCTCAATTGTCACTATCTCACCATAGCTTTGTATGCATTGACCTTAGATTAAGCAGAGACAATCAAAGTGCTGTTGTAGAAGATGACCAAAAACCGAATCAGCTTCTCAACGCCACTCCAGTCGCTAGCAGCAGGTGGTCTACACCTCTAAGTCTTAACCCCATTTTCTACTTCCAAGAAGTAGTCATTGTACATCCTCTATCCTCTGCTCCATCTTATCAAATGCTACCTTAAACTGTAACTAGAGATTGACCTAGAACTAAAGGGGGATTGTATAATAAGGTTTTTTGCATCAAAATGCTGGTGAGATAGTGACAATTGAGAGAAATCTCACTAGTTTTGCAAATAGCTTAGATTCTGAGTTGAAGTTGACAGCATCTGATATGTTGAAGAAGTTTTGAAGTACTGGGAAGGTATCAAGGGTCTTAATAAAATGTTGATCCTAGCGACAGTCTTTGATCCTAGGAATAAGATGCATTTTGCTAAGCTATGTTTTGAGAAACTGTATGGGAAAGACAGTTATGAGGCTAAGGAAATGCTAGGATCAGTGATTGATCTTCTCGAGAGCATGTTCAAGGAGTATAACTTGCGTTTTAGAGAGTCTTCTGGCCAGCCAGCACAGTTAACTCAAGCGTCTAGAGTCCCTGTTCCAGAGTCTCAGGAGCAAGCATCAGAAAGAATGGAACTGGTCGTTGATGATTTTGGGTATGAAAGGATGGATGCTGTGTACAAGGAACTTGTGGCTGAAAAAGGTGAGGACACAGGGATGAACTTGAGGTTTACTTGAAGGAAGCTGTTGAGACTCCTAAACTCTTACCGGGAATTGAGTTTGACATTCTGTCATGGTGGAGAGTGCACAAAATCAAGTATCCGGTTCTTGCAGAAATGGCCAGAGATCTCCTTGCTATGCAGATTTCATCAGTGGCTTCAGAGAGTGCATTTAGCACAACTGGCAGAATATTAGAACCGCACAGAAGCTGCTTAACTCACTTCATGATAGAGGTTCTTCTGTGTAGTGAGCAATGGATGCATGCTGATATTAAACTTACTGAAAGGATCATCACAAATGAACAAATTCTTGCCGAAGTTGAACAGCTTGATAAACTTGAGAAAGGTATGTTTCTTCTACTTAAGTTCTCGCCTTTAAAATTTGTATATGTTCTCTTACTAATTCTTTTGTATACTGTTCTTTTGTCAGAGTTTGAGGTTCACAACCTTGGTGATTGAAGTCTTGGTTTTGAAGTTTGATGGTTGAAGATTGAAGTTTCAAGTTTGAAAGTTTTAGTTTTTTTCAGTTCATTGAACAATGTTGGTTTTTGTTTGGTTTTGGATCATGAATCTTGTTTGGTTTTCTTTTCAATAATTCTGACTTTTATTTGGTTTTAGATTCAATAAAATTATATGTTTGGATTTTACGTTTGTGACTTTGTGTTTCATAGTTGACTCCTTGTATACATTTATGTCTTGATGCACAAGACTACAAAGAGAATGTCTTAGTTTCTATTTAGCTCGTGTGAACCATTCTTGATGCACAAGACTACAAAGAGAATGTCTTAGCTCTTTTTAGCAAGTAATTAGTGGTACACCTAGTACAATTTAGTGTTTCTTAACCCAAAACCCGATTAAGATCCGACACCCGAAGTGTAAATCGGGTACAACTGGTTCTTTGGTATGGTGCAAAACCCGCACCGAACCCGATAAAAACTACACCGAAACCGATCCGAACTTTTAAAAGATCCGAATGGAGCTGTTTATGGGAGAACCGAAAACCCGACACCCGATTGCACCCGACCCGAAACCCGAATGGGCCACCGAATGCCCAGGCGTACGTAGAAGGCACCTTCTACAATGAGTAGAACCATGAAAAAATCTTTAATGCAATTTCTACCCCATGTAGACATATGTGTTCTATTTAGATTTCGCATTCCCGAAATTTTAGAATACTTCACAAAAGCAGAAACTGCATTCGAGAGAAAAGTATATATATTTACAATTAGTAGAATTCATATTCTCCATATTTAGAATTTTAATTAAAAATAGATTGTTCGTTCTAAAAAAGTAGATGGACTTGTTTATTCTGGAATTCGTTTTCTAATAACCCTTCTTTCGTAGAAGACGAATTCTACTTTTATTAGAAGATAATTTAAAATTTTTATTTATCAAGTTTTTCAAAAAATATTAGTGTATATGAGTGTTTTATTAATTGTTTATATTTTTACTTATTTTTTTTATTCATAAAACTATTTATTTCATTAAGTTGGTTTTATATCAAAGAGACAACCATCATAATGTTTGTTCCGTTTTGGCAATTTTCTCAAAAAAAATTATCTTGTTATATACTTAACGTAACTGAGACTTCAGCTAAGCTCTGAGACTGAGTTACTAATTTTGGACTGAAGTATATCATTCGGTCTCTCTATTTTGTATTTTACTAAGTGCACCATGATTATACCTTTTTTGGTAATGAAAACCAAACTGAACCCTCGGGTACGCACAAAACCCGTAGATACTTTTTAATCTTTCCATTACAAATTCTTCTTTATTTTCTTTCTTTTTTGACAAAGTACTTCTTTAGTTTGGTTCTTACATTGTAGTCAACTCCAGGCCCGGCTCAGTCGCTACCTTGACCTGGTGCTATCATTCAAAAAAGGGCCCCAAATAAACTTTTTACTAATGAAAATCAGAGACAAAAGTGCATCCATTTTTTTGTCTTAAGTTCAAATACAGAGAACAAATAACCATAACTGTTACAATTAAAAAAAAACAAACAAAACAAGTCCTTATTCTTGGAAACTTCTCTCATAATCACTCAACAAAATAAACCATTCTATTTACATGCTTTGAAGCAAAATCATCAATCAAAAACTCAACATCTAATTCTTCCAAAAAACTATTCTCAATTGCTATTAAAGGTAATCCACTTAATCTTTCTTGTGACATAGATGCTCTTAGATATGACTTTAAAAGCTTCAGTTTGGAGAAACTTCTTTCTGCAGAAGCAACAGTAATAGGAACAGTTAGTAAGATTCTATATGCAGTTGTAGTATTAGGAAAACTATCAAATTCTACAAGAAAATTCAAAACATCACATGCACCCATCCTTTTGTTTGGTAAACGTTCTTTAAGAAACTTAAGTTTAAGAAAAAGTTCATCCCCATCTATATCTATCAAATCTTCAGTTTTTAAACTATTTTCTAAAAAACTACAACATGATTTTAATCTATCATCATCATCACGTATCTTCAACTTAGCAGAATCAAATAAAAAACCAAATATGTTCATATAGTTTGTATTGTTCAAATCTCTTATCAAGAGAACTAATGGCATGATCTATTATATACAAAAAATATTGAATCCTAAGATTATCTTCTACTTCAGATATAGTTTCATTATCACTAGTTTCATCAAACTGTTTTTTTTCTACGAATAACACGTTTTTGAATAAAAACTGGTTCAATACCAATTTCATTAGCAATTTATTTTGCTTTCATCATAGCATCAACAAAACCAGTTTCTCTATACTTTTTAAAATAAGAAATCAGTCCACTTACCTCGGTCATGGCAATGTCAATTTGCATATCCTTTGACTGTAATTTTTTGCTAACCATATTCACCACATGCAATATGTCAAACCAAATACCACTAGATAATATAAATTCAAAACTACTAAGTTATTTTATTGCTAAAGACTTTTGATTCACTTTGAATCAAAGGATCATTATCATTTTCATTCACTTGAAATAAAGCTTCTCTTATATATATAATCTGAAATCTTATAGCTTTAATACTTTCAATACGACTTTCCCATCGGGTTGTTGATAATTGCTTAAGAGTAAAATTTTCACATTTGCTTTCAAAATATCCCATCTTTTTACAGAATTAGCAAACAAAGAATACAAACGCTGCACCACACCAAAAAAAATCTTTGACTTTCACAGAATTATTTGCAATATCACACAAGACCAAATTTAAATCCTTGAAATTGGTGGACCCGGTGCTGTTGCGCCTTCGGCACTCGTATAGAGCCGGCACTGGTCAACTCTTATGTTTACTTCTTCTTCTGTGGTGTATGAATCTTGTGATTTACTTCTTCTGTGGTGTTTAAGACCTTCCTTTCATGTTCAATGGTTGGAGTCAACCATAAACACAGATTAGTATACAGTTTGGCAACCACTTTAATAACGTATCCCCACCTTATGTTGTTGCTTCATTACTTAGTACAGAACTCTCATAATTAGCTATGTAAACAAAACTGGATCTGGTTACATTAGCGAGAGACCCATCATGCTTAGATCTATTCGTACATTAGAATTAGAGCACTTATATAATCTACTTATATATCTTCACTTTGTGTCATTTTTAATGGTTATACCAAATACAACAGATATCCTTCGCATGACGGCCTGACCTCAATGTCATCCTCAAGAGTTATCTGGGCGTAAGAAACAAACGGACAAATAGTATACTTAAATGTGACGATAACACCACGTTCATTATTATTTTACGTACCATGCTTGACTGATAAAACTTGAATATCTATAGTTTCTTTGGTCGATAACTTTTATGATAATATAGATCGAATGACTTCATTGATGTGATCCGAAACAAAAAAAAATCTTGAGTTACTGATGTTCTAATCTGATCAAAGTCAGTTTCTCTGCATTCTCTCACTGGCTTTAATTGACGTCGTTCGGAATATCTTATACACCATCTTGCACCAGCTTCGAAATGAGTCAATCTGATTTTATTTCTGTCTGATCTTTCTTGCACTAATGGTTAAGAGAATATTTTGTTTGACGATCGAGACCTCATATGTTGTAATGCATCATGATTTATTTCAGCTGTTGCAGAGAAATATGATGAAGACTGTATGAAAAGGTGGCAAGGGTAAGTGGATAATCACACTGAACAAACTATAAAATATCAAAAACATAATATAAAATGAAGATTAATGATTTGAAGGAAAGTAATCAAAAAAAGAAGCAAAGATGGATCTGCAAGTTTGAAGAATCAGTTCTATGAATTTCTTTTGCTACGTAATGTGTCAAAAAAAAAAACTAGGGAACATAATCAAATATCTAATAATTTTTGTTCATGTTCTTCGGAAGGCTAGCCACCTTCTACTTTTGCATATGGGTAAAACTCAGGTCTGCAGCCTCACTTGGTTTTGGTTTTTAATCGACTTTTAACATTTGTATAAAGTTGTATTAGGGGTCGCTTGCTACCCGTTTACTCATTTTCTATGGAATCATCAGCAAACACGCAAACAGTGTATTGGCTTCCAGTAGATTTGATTTTCTTATTTACCTTTCTAAAGATAGGCCAAACAAAACTGAATTCTAAATAGCCACAAAGCACAGTGATTCTTATACAGTAAATAGCAACAGGGCCGAAGATTCTCCCTGTAAGTGAATATGATTTCCCGTGAATATTTACATTATCATTCCTCAAAATATATAGTACAATCGAATGAGAGATATCAGGGAAGTTCCTAACTAATAGGAATATACACAAGCATATTCTAACTAATACAAGAGATAATGCTTATCATCTAATACCCTCCACTACAAGAAAACAGGTGATTCTCGACCACAGTTTGCGACTGAAAACGTAGTCGTTAAGTTTTACGACTGTTTGGCGACTGACGGACAACTGAATTGCAACGCGGAAATTTTAGTCGTTAATCAGTCGCACAATAGCGACTGTGACGTTTAGTCGTTATGCCATCGTCAGATTACGACTGATCCGCGACCCCATTGTTGTCGGAGTTTATGTAGTCGCAATATAGTCTGAATATTGCGACTATTTCGCGACTGATGTATAGAGTCATACGGTAGCCGCAAACCAGTCGGTGAAAACCGGTACAAAACACGTGGTTTACATTTTACGGTTGGTGTAACTAATTTTTGTAAGTCAACCGCCGAATTCGTCGAACCATTACGACTGATCTGCGACTACGGCGTCTTCGGAGCAATTCTGTAGCAATATAGTCGGAGATTTTGTGACTATTTAGCGACTGCTTTTTTTGTGGTCGTAACGGAGTCGCTAATCAGTCAGTCAATACCGGTACGTAACACATGATTTACGTTCCATGGTTGGTGTAACTAATTTTTGCTGGCTTTGTCGGTATTGAGTCGCTAATAAGTCGGAAATGTTTCTATAAATACTACACGATGTTTACCATACATTTCTGCTAAGAAACATAAAAAGAAAGTGAAAACAACAAAAAATCGTTGACATTCAAAAAAAAAAAATTTGCAGTGTTACAATGTCGGGAAATTCCAACTATTCCCATTTTCGAGAATGGATGTACAAGAGGATCGATGAAAAGACGGGAAATTTCTCAGAAGAGTTCATAGCAGGGGTGGATAAATTCATGACATTTGCAAATAGCCAGCCTATCACGCAGAGCAATGGGGGTAAATTTTTCTGTCCATGTAGTGTTTGCAAGAACGATAAATTTCTTCCGGGATCAAAAATTTGGAAACATTTATATAGTAGAGGTTTCATGCGTGACTATTATGTCTGGTATAATCATGGAGAAGAAGTTGATATGGAATTAGGAACGAGTCATGTTCCGACACCTTTAAGTGGTAGTGAAGAAGTTGGTAATGAAGATATATATGTTGATATGGTAAATGATGCATTTTGTGATAATGTGAGGTGTGATAATTATCACGAGGATGGTAATTACCAGGATGGTAATTACCAGGACGGTAATTACCAGGATGGTCCTGGTAATTACCAGAATGTAGTAGACGATGTACATTCGAAAAGGTTTTACGACTTGTTAGAAGGAGCAAAAAATCCCTTGTATGATGGTTGTCGTGAAGGTCACTCGCAGTTATCCTTAGCTGCTCGAGTTTTACAAACTAAGGCAGATTATAATATGAGTGAAAAGTGTGTGGATTCGGTGTGTCAAATGTTGAATGACTATTTACCAGATGGAAACATGGCAACCGACTCACACTACGAGACAGAAAAGTTGATGCGCAATTTAGGGCTCCCATATTTTACAATTGATGTTTGTATCAACAATTGTATGATATTTTGGAAAGAAGATGAAAGGTGGGAAACATGTCAATTTTGTGGTGCTGAAAGGTGGGACAAACGCCGTAGAACCAAAGTCCCATATAGCCGTATGTGGTATCTCCCTATAGCTGATAGGTTAAAGAGAATGTATCAGAGCAAGAAGACTGCAGCGGCAATGAGATGGCATGATGAGCACCAAGCAAAAGAGGGAGAAATGTGTCATCCATCTGATGCGGCGGAGTGGAAAAACTTTCAAGAAATACATCCCCGGTTTGCCGAAGAACCGCGTAATGTTTATCTTGGATTATGTACTGATGGATTCAATCCATTTGGAATGTCTCATAATCATTCGTTGTGGCCTATAATCTTGACTCCGTATAATCTGCCCCCCGGTATGTGCATGAAAACAGAGTACCTGTTTCTTACAATTCTAAATTTCGGGCCAAATCATCCACGAGCTAGTCTTGATATCTTCCTCAAACCTCTTATTGCGGAGTAAAAAGAACTATGGTCAACTGGAGTTGAAGCATATGATGTGTCCTTGAATCAAAATTTCAACTTAAGCCGTGCTTCTGTGGATGATAAGCGACTATCCGGCGGACGGCATGCTTTCCGGATGGACGACCCATGGTAAATTAGCATGTCCAATTTCATGGAAGATACTAAGTCTTTTTATCTGCCTAAGGGAAGTAAGACGTGTTGGTTTGATTGTCACCGAAGATTTCTTCCTCGTAATCATCCACTGAGGAAGAATAGAAAAGACTTCTTGAAGGGAAAAAATGCGGTAAATGAAGTTCCACCAGATTCTTTGACTGGTGAGCAAGTTTATTCAGAGCGGTTAAATGGTGTCAATCCTCCTAAAACGTCTGTTTGCGGTGGAAACGGTCATGAAAAGAAGAAGCCTGGATATGGAAAGTACCATAATTGGCACACGGAAAGCATATTTTGGGAGTTACCATACTGGAGGGATCTAATTCTCCGTCATAATCTTGATGTGATGCATATCGAGAAGAATTTTTTCAACAACATCATGAATACTCTTATGAATGTGAAGGGTAAGTCGAAAGACACAATCCAGTCAAGATTGGATATATCAGAGTTTTGTGATCGGCCACACTTACATGTTGATGATGATGGTCAAGCTCCATTTCCTCCCTACACATTGGACGAAGCCGGGAAAAAAAGTTTTTTGGAATGTGTGAAACTCGCAGTTAAATTTCCCGACGGTTATGCTTCAGACTTAGCTAATTGTGTTGATATGGAGAACAACAAGTTCTCTGGCATGAAGAGTCACGACTGCCATGTTTTTATGGAGCGGCTACTTCCATTTATCTTTTCAGAACTTCTAGACAAAAACGTCCATCTTGCATTATCAGGTGCTAATTTTTTGTTATATTTTTTTTATATTTAATGATACAACTTGATATGTGATTTGAAGAATATCCCTAATTTTGTAGGTGGTGGATTGTTTTTTCGTGACCTTTGCTCGAGAACTTTGCAGAAAGATCGTCTCCAAATTCTAAAAAAAAACATTATTTTGATCATCTGCAATTTAGAGAAGATCTTTCCACCATCATTTTTTGACGTGATGAAACATCTCCCTATACACCTCCCCTATGAAGCTGAATTAGGAGGACCTGTCAATTATAGGTTGATGTATATCTTTGAAAGGAATTTCAAAAAGTTGAAAGCAAAAGCAAAGAACAAAAGATTTGTTGCTGGATCGATTGTTGAATCATATATCAATGAGGAGATTGCTTACTTTTCTGAGCACTACTTTGCTGATCATATACAAACAAAATCAAGTTAAAGACCTTCATTATCCTGCAGATTCCTTTTTTCTTGTATACTCGTGTTCTTACTTCAATGTAATGTGGTCCATTAATTTGTGCAGGTTTACACGATTTGATGAAGGTGAAGTTCCTGTATACTGTGTCAGCGGAGTACCTGATATATTTACACATGTAGGTCGGTCGACAAATGCATCAGATGAAGCTGATTACTATGGGATCTTAACTGATATCATTCAAATTGAGTATGAGGGGGCAGTGAATTTGAAAATTACATTTTTTAAGTGTAAGTGGTATGATCCTATGATTGGTAGAGGCACTCGGCGGAGCAATGGTGGCATCGTGGACGTTCTTTCATTGAGGAAATACTATAAATACGAACCATTTATTCTAGGTACGTACGTATTATTTATACATATTAATTAATATAAATAAATATGTATTATTAAATTTTATTATATGATAACAGCATCTCAAGCACATCAAGTTTGTTATATCCCGTATCCGTACGTAAAGAAACCAAAGCAGTTGTGGTACAATGTTTTAAAAGTGAATCCGAGGGGAATCATTTCAGGAGAATACGAAGACAGCGAACCGGCAGTGTTACAACAAGACAATGATGATGCTGTATTGATGACTACAATTGAAGATATACCAGTCGACCATTTGTTACATGCTCAAGGAGAACCGATTAATCTTGATATTGATGTCGAAGATGCAGAACCGGAGGATGAATTCCAGTGTAATCTATCCTCGACTTCTTCTGATGATGAATGTGAAGATGGAGAAACACCATCCTAAAATGTTTTACCATAACTTATTAAGTCATATCCCTAAACTTATGTTCTTTACTTTTAAATAATGTGTTGTTTACTTCCTAATAATGTGTTTTTATATTGTTAAGTGTTATATCCTAAATTGCTATATCCATTGATCAAAAAAAAATTTGCTAGACCCTAAATTGTTATAAGCAAAGAAAAATAAAATTTTAAACCCTAAATTTTTATAAGCAAAGGAAAAAAATTGCTACACCCTTTACCCTAAACCCGACTTTTCCCCCTGAATTTTTCTAAGTCCCCCGGTAAAGTGTAAACCCAATTGAAAAATTTTCCTAACTCCCGCCTAACCAATTAATCAAATCCCGCTAAGCCCAATTTTTAGACCCAAAACCAAAACAAAACCAACCTAAGCCTAATACACTCAGACAACCGCATCTCACTCTCTTTCGATTAGAAAGAACCCTAATCTATCACCCTCCCTCGAATCTCACTCTCTTTCGATTCCACCGAAACCATAGAACCCTAATCTCTCACCCTCCCTCGAATCTCACTCTCTTTCGATTCCACCGAAACCATAGAACCCTAATCTCTCACCCTCTCTCGAATCTCACTATGTCCAATTCCTAATCGCTGAATTCCAGAAACGCCTCATCTCTCTTTTGAGACCTAAAGAACCCTAATCTCTCATCTCTCTTTGAAACGATGTCATCAAAAAAGAAGCAGAAAGTTTCAAAAAAATCTCCCCTTCCCTCGCAGTACCATTTCGTTCCTAAGACGACAGCTCCTCCTGTCCCCAACCGCCGATCTCCACCAGGCGTGAGTGACTACCCACCTCCGAGGCAGCTCTTCCAAGACTCAGAGGCCCAAACTCAAGCTGCTTCAGGGCCTCTTCATCAACCATCTCCACCGCCTCTTCATCAACCATCTCCACCGTCACAATCTCGACGGTCCGAAACGTCAGCGACACGACGTTCGCCCAGCAGGTCTCAGTCTCAAGACTCTGCGAGTACAGAAAGTCCAGAAGCTGTGGAACCGACGCTCTCTGATGAGCAGACTCGTTTACTCAACCAACTGCTATCCCAGCCAAACTGGGGCACTGACATACCAATCCTTTCTCCAGCCTTTGAGCCTGGAACAACATGGTAACTATTTTTGTTTATGTGTTTTGAGTGTTATATATATTTTTAAAGAACTCGACTTGTCAATTTGTGAATATTTGGAGTGATTGTTGATGTTACTTACTTGAGGCTTTGCTACTGTAATATTAATTACTTGCATTTTCGTTAGTCACTGATTCTTTAATTGAGGCTTTGCTACTGTAAGATAAATATTAGGAGTGATTGTTGATGCTATATACTTGAGGCTTGACAAGTCACTGGTTTCTGTGTTTGGAGTGATTGTTGATGTTATTTACTTGCATTTTCGCTAGTCACTGGTTCTTTAATTGACTTTGGCTTGCTTTGGTTGGCTTTGTCACTGAATAATTACTTGTGTTTCACTCGAACATATTCATTATTTTGCTTCTGTGTTTTGAGGTTTGGTCGTGACAAAGGGAAACTGACCCGGAAGATCACAAAGACTTTTACAAAAAAGTTTGATGAAGCTTATTACAGTTGGAGTGTTGTGCCTCAGAACAAAAGAGAGACGATATTTGTAGAATTTGCAGTTAAGTTTTATCTTCTATATTTAATATCAGTTTTTGTTTAAATTGATTTTTAACATCAACCTTCTCTGTTTTTTTTTTGTAGAAAACTCACACTTGGGATCAAATACACACTGGTATTGTTCAGGAGAAGTTTGAGGCGGTATGTCAGCGACGTATGAAGAACATGGTTAGCGTTCGTAGGAGGTCACGAGTGCGACCACCCTGGATCCACGGTGAACTGTGGGAACAAATGACTGCGTATTGGGACACTCCCGAAGCGGAAAAAAAGAGTCAGACAGCATCGGACTCTCGGTTGTCTGACCGGAACGGACTTGGTCCACACAAGCACAACTCCGGCCAGAAGTCTTTCGAACAAATCGAACATGAAATGGTAAGTCCTTTCTCTCCTCCAATCATACAAGTTAAACTTGTATTTGTGGCATTTAACCTTTACTTCTTTTTTTTATCCTTTTTAGGTTGAGAAATTGGGCAGACCAGTTACTCTTGGTGAAGTTTTCATGGAGACACATACAAGAAAGGATGGGACCTTTGTCGATTTGAAAGCAGAGAAGGTTGCAGAGATGTATAAGAAGAACAAAGAAGCCAAGTTGACTGCCCTTGAGGCTGAAAACTCACAGACTTCAGACAGTGCTTCCAATGATCCACAGCTCTCCATAGAGGAGGATAATAAGATATTCCTTTTGGTAAGCTGTTTCTTTTATTTTTTTGTTTGTTCTTTATACTTGATACTCTTCTTCTGCTTTGTAGTAACAATTTGATTGTTTTTGTAGTCAACTTTCACAAATGAAAGAGGACAGCACTATGGCATTGGAAGCCTCCAGCAAACTCTCGTCAATGGGAAACGGACGTTCAGTGAATTATCTTCATCTGCATTCCTCGACATGAATAAGCTTCTTGAAGATGCTCACCACAAAATAGAAGAGCAGGCTGCTTCTAATGCAGCAAATGCTGCTGTTATTGAAGAGCAAGGTGCTTGTATTGCAGAGCAATCAAAGCAGATCAAGGAGTTCTCTATAGTGGGGAAGTTTCTAGCTGCAACTAATCCATTATATAATGAGTTTGTAGCTGCTAATTCCAGCACCTGATCATGCTTTCCTGTTTATTTACCTAGAAACTTATGACTTTTGTAAGTTCTTTTTTTTAGTTGCTTGTTTCAAACTTTTGGAGCTTTAACATTTTCAGTTTCAATATTAACCACTGCTTTTTAATTTTACAATGCTCGATAGCATAGATTTATTAGCATTACAAACCAGAAAGCACCTAAAATCGGAATGGCAAATTCAAAGAAACAAAATGAAGAGTCGTAATTCAGTTGGATAAAATTACAACATTTTACGACTAAACCGCGACTGATAAAAAAACAGTAGTCAGTAGTCGCAAACATAGCGACTGAACTGAACATGCGACAACAACTCTAGACTAAACAGGTAGTCGCTAAATGGTTGCAAAATTAACGTTGCATTGGGACTACATCAGTGACTACACTCGGACTAAACAATTAGTCGTTAAACGGTCGCAAATTTAACGACTACACTACGACTTCATGCTCCGACTAATTGATGACTCCTAATAACCGACTGATTAACAACTGCTGATAAACTAAGTAATTGACTAAAAATAGTCCTATATTGGACGTGAAGCAATCAGAGTGTAGTCGTAACACATTATGACTATTAGACGACTATATGCCGACTGAATTGTTTAGTTGTAAATGTGTCGTAGAACAGTCGTAATATAGCGACTGATTTACGACCAATATAACTACTGACGCGTTGATTGACGACCATGCTTAGTAGTCGCTATTCAGTCACAAAACGTCATTTGCGACTGTTTCGCTTCTGATTCTGCAGTCGGGAACTACTTGTTTTCTTGTAGTGCTCCCGCAGTTGGAGCGTGGGTTTGATCACGCCAAGACTGGATCTGAAGTCTGTAAACAAGGTCGTTGGTAGGCCCTTTGTGAAGATGTCAGCGTACTGGAGAGTAGCAGGTATG
Source organism: Brassica napus (assembly GCF_020379485.1). Lineage (NCBI taxonomy): Eukaryota > Viridiplantae > Streptophyta > Magnoliopsida > Brassicales > Brassicaceae > Brassica > Brassica napus. Next base: position 5,278 of record NW_026013917.1, on the reverse strand, counting down.
TGCATTACTCTAACTTCACCCATTTTTACTTTTTTTCCCGTACGAAATGGATGTCTATCTCAATGTGCTTTGTACGTGATGTGTACCGGATTCGTTGAGAAGTATACCGCACTAACATTGTCACAGTATACCAATGTAGCTTGTTGAAGTGGATTGCCCATCTCGAGGAGGAGGTTTCGTAGCCAGCAAGCTTCAGCTACCGCATTCGCCACGACTTTGTACTCAGCCTCCGCGCTTGTTCCTGAAACAGTGGGCTGGCGTTTTTCTGACCATGAGACCAGGTTGTTGCCAAGATAGAGACAGTAACCGGAAGTGGAGCATCTTTTTGTTGGACATCCACCCCAATCAGCATCAGGTAAAGCCGTTAGCGTCGTTTCTGTTGTCTTAGAAGCTGTAGACCGAGCTCTTAGGGTATATAGGAACGCGATTGAGAGCAAGGAGATGAGCAGAGATGGCCGCGCGTGGATCGTGCATGAAGAGGCAGAGTTGTTGCACCGCATAGGATATGTCTTGTCTAGTGAATTTCAGGTATTGTAGAGCCCCGGCCAAGCTTCGATATTCAGTCGGATTTTGGAGTGGTTTGCCTTCATCTTCCGAGATTTTTGATTTCAAATCCACCGTGTAGCGCATGGTTTGCACTCGGACATTCCAGCTCGTGCAATGATGTCCTCAGCGTACTTGGACTGATTTAGAAATAACCCTTTGTCGTTGAATGTAGTTGAGATGCCAAGGAAAGAATGGATGATGCCTGAATTTGACATAGGAAACTCTGACTTCAGTAGCTTAATGATCGTTTCCTTTAGAGTTGTCGTCGAGGCTGTGATAATGATGTCGTCGACGTATAGAATCAGATCTGTATATAAACAAGCTTGTATCCATTTTGCTTTGCTCAAAACCAGCATTAGTAATAAAATTCACAAAGCGAGCATTCCAAACCCTTGGGGCTTGTTTAAGGCCATAGATAGATTGCTTAAGCTTGCATACATGATTTGGTTTTGATTGATTAACAAACCCATGTGGCTGAAACATGAAGACAGGTTCATCGAGTGTGCCATGGAGAAATGTGTTTTGCACATCAAGTTGATGTACATCCCAGTTATTGGCAAGAGCTAGGTGTAGCAGCGTGCGTATGGTGGCTGGCTTGACGACATGGCTGAACGTTTCGCCGTAGTCTATGCCATGCTCCTGGGATTTTCCATTAGCTACCAGTCTCGATTTATGTTTCCTGAAAACACCATTAGCATCATACTTGTGCTTATGAAGCCACATTGATCGCACTATGTTAGTGTTTGGAGGCCTTGGCACCAAATCATAAGTATCACTTTTAATAATAGCATCATACTCGACATTCATGGATGGATTCCAATTTGGATCATCTAGAGCTTGAAGATAGCTTTTTGGTAAAGGTGATTGAGTTTGAGTAAGAAGTGAGAAAATCTTTTTGGGTTTGGAGATGCCATGTCTTGATCTTGTTGACATAGCGTGCCTAGGTTCCTCTGTTGCTACTGGAGCAACTTGAGTTGGCCCCCTGTTGTGGAGACTCTACAACCGGAAGAGTTTGTGTAGATGAAGTCTGAAGTATTTGTTTGAAGATAGGAGAAGGCTCGGTTTCATGTAACAAGAAGTCATAGGAGATAGGTTTGTTCTGTTGAGATTTTTCATAAAGAAAGCTTGTTTCATCAAAGTTCACATTTCGTGAGATGATGATCCGTCTGGTGTCGAGATCATAACACATGTATCCTCGATGATCGTGAGGATAGCCAAAGAAAACACATTTAGAGGATCTTGGTGAGGGTTTAGGAGATGAGTGTGGTTGATGTTTGGGTAACATAAGCAACCAAATACTTTTAAGTGTGAGTATGATACCGGTTTGTTAAAAAGAACAGAGAAAGGGCTCCTGTTTTGAATGGCCTTTGAGGGTAAGAGGTTGAGGATATGGACAACCGTATGAAGAGATTCTACCCAAAAAGTTGATGGTAGATGAGCTTGAAAGAGTAAGCTACGCATTGCATTATTAATTGTGCGTATCATCGTCTCAGATTTTCCGTTTTGTTGAGAAGAGTAGGGACATGAAAAACGAAAGGTTATGCCCTTTGAAGCGAAGAAATCATGAAACTGTTTGTTATCGAACTCACCACCGTTATCACATTGAAGTGACTTTATGTCTTTACCAAATTGGTTCTTGACATAGGTGGTGAAGTTTAGGGACTTCATCTTCAACCTGCAAAACAATTCCTAAGATTGTCTAGAACCTATGGAATCAAGTGTTGAGAAGCAATTTTTGCTAGAGAAAAAGTGTTTTGGATTTAAGGTTTATAATATTGTAGTCACTAATATTAGCAACTAACTTATAACCAAATTAGAATTGAGACTAATTAGCAAATTTTTTGATACTAAAGCGTAACAGAAAAAGTGGTATAAAATTTTGTGCAACTACAACTATTAGTTAAAATAGTTGCTAATTTACCACCGATTAAATAGTTTCACCGTAGTTTCACCGCAGTTAAAATAGTTGCTTTTTTTTGCAACTAATTTGCAACTAAACATTTTCTGCGACGAGGTTTTTTTAACTACATTTAGTAGTTACAAAATAGTTACATTTTCGATATTTGCAACTACCTTGTAACTATTGTTGTAGTTGTAAAATTGATGTTTTCTTGTAGTGAGAGTTTTACAATGTCAATTTTTTTTTTACAATTAATACTATTTTATTATTTTTACTTTCTCTTTATAAATAGAATATTACTTGGCAGTTTCTTACTGATAATTACTTTAATGGTGAACATATATATTCACCTTAGGTCTTTAGAAGGTGAACCAAAAAAAACTCATATAGTTATATGACAACCACCAAGCATATATCATCAAATATCCATCGAGAATGAAGACAATAATCTAAAACCGATGACTAGACTGAACAGTACAATCTTTTAAGCCGTCTCCTTCTGTATCTCCAAGCCACTTGAATCTCCATAGCAGCTCGTAGCCTCCAATATGGAGATTCGTACCTTATGGCTCCTTGCACTTTACAACTCCCTAGGAATCTCGAGAACAATCTCGTGACGTCATCAAGATCTGCTACACTGAGGGAAAACACATCCACATTTGTCACACACCTAACAGATCTGTAGCTTAACAATCCCTTTCGTTTAATCCATATCCTAGTCCCATCTGAAAATTTCAAAGCATATTAAGACCACCTCCATCGGCGCTTCTTAAATGGAGGTTCCAAACAAAAGAGAAAAAAAATAAATGAAAAAGGAAAATAAAACACAGAACCCGTGTTTAAACTGGGATTTTTAGGATTGTTAGGAACCCTAACGTGTCACATTCTTATTTGACGGCTCATTTATGTCTCTCTCTCTCTCCTTCGAAATCCCATTTTTTCTATTCCTCTCCAAGCTCGATCTCTCCATCTTCTATGTCGATTCCAATAAGCTCTACTTTATTTCAACAGTGAAAGATTGGTAACTCTTCAAGCTAATAAATCTTTCATTATCCTCTCCGTCGAATCTAATGACCATGGAAGCTCTCTCAACATCATCACACCTCTCTAATTTGCCCCAGTCTTCGTGTTGGTCCTGTAATCCGTGAATCCACAATCTGAGAATCAGCAACGGATCAAGCCACGGAGGGCTTCGTATGCAAGCTCTCTTACACAACGACACGCCAAGTGAAGGTAAATCTTTTGGATTCTCATGGAAAGTTCAATTTTTTTTTGTTGTGGGTGGGATTATTTGTATTGGGGGTACCTTAAAGATGCTTACTTTGTTATTGATACGAATCTTAGATTGGTGTACAGATTAATTTGAAGTAGATCATTTCCAGTGGCATATAGCTTCTTCTTATTGTTGCTGTGAAGGAAAAAGATTGAGACTTGTTCTCATAGTAGTATAATCGATGTGCAGACATGAGGTTGTAGGCTTTACAACCAGATAAGATCGCTGTTGATGGTGGTGAGCAGAACGTCAAGGTACTTTATCTCAAATCCCTCTCACTTGCTTTAGATTCTCCAAACATTCTTGTCCTTTGGTAAATTGAAGTAGGTTCTTACTTGATGGGAACTCTTTGACATGTTCGATAATGTGAAGAACACTCTCTTTAGGATGCTTGATGGAAACTCCTCGAGGGAGATGATGTGATGAATGTGCAGATATGCTACAAGAAGAGGACTTCAATCATCAAAGTGTTTTTGACTCGCATGGTTACCACAATGGCGGATGAAAGAGACGAGTCTCAGAGCATTGAGCCCACAGGTAACAATGATCTTGTGGTAAGTAGTATGTAGAGAGAACAACAATATGATATGTAATAAGTGAAAGTAATCATTAAAACCTTATGCTAGTTGATGTATGACTTGTTTTGATCAAATGGAATCAGTTTGTTAAAAAAATTTTAAGAACCTCAAAGAGAGGTTCTCCCATTGGACCATGAAAAAATTAATAACACTAACAAGGGTTCTAAACTTCTCAAATCACAAAATCAACTATTAAATTATTCATTAGAACCCATTATGGGTTCTAACCAATGGACTTGCTCTAAGTACCCAGATGCAATGTTATATTGTGGTTTAGTCCATGTTTTCAGATTTTATCACAAAACATTGAGAGTTATGAGCACATAAAGTACACAAAGGATGTACCGGTGTTTGAAGCTGCTCGTTCCAGGCACCAAGAAAGAAGTTCTTCACCAAAAACGTCTCCCTCTGACAAAGATATAACTGAACCGTCTTTTCCAATGCTCTCCATCTCACCTCTTACTATGAATACAATTTTCTCAATTACATCTCCAGCGGAAAAGACCACGCTACTCGATATGTAAGTTATATGTTTTAGCCTCTCACGGATGGCATTTAAGATTGATTCATCCATCAGCGTAAATATCCTTACCTGCAGACCCATTAACATTTTCAATAATCTACCTGTGTGAGAAGAGGGGGTGAGACTGGGTGGGTGGGTGATGAGGTTGTGGTTTAGTTCGAATCGAGAGTGAGTAGAGCGCTAGTGGGAGTAAGACAAGGGAGAAGGAGTGGATGGGGCCCTAGGCCGAGGCCCGAACTCCTGGAACCGAAGACGTAGAATAACGGAATGAGAGGGGGATCGGCAATTTAAATATTCGAATTTTTCCTATCCTTTTTAAATATCCGAACTGACAAAAAATCTAATGGGTTATCCATATATATTAGTTATATTTCACGGGAATATTGAAAATGGAAGATTTGAAAAATTTAAATATCCAAAAACTAAGATAAAAATATCTGAAAACTAGAGATATTTTG
>NW_026013916.1:0-19821 GCF_020379485.1 Brassica napus | reverse complement strand
TAAATCAAGGTCTCAAGGGTTCGTATACGATCTATCCTCGACAAAGATCCGCGGCCAACGACGCCGACTTAACCTAAGTCAAACGGCCACTGCAAATCCGTTTTTCTCTCTAAAAAATCGCCGACACCACAGATTGTGCGCTCCACGTGACGCTTCTGTCTTCAAATCGTATAGGAGAGACACTACAAACTAGTCCAACCGTTAGTGTCGAGGGGAACCGCCATCCTCAACTGGTCGATCTTTCTCGACAGAATCCTCATCACGGAGATCGAGAGAATCACCTCCTAATCACCAACTAGAGGCCTATTCGTAGACAATGAAGCTCGATCTCCGAAAGCTGAAAAAGAAAAGAAATAGTTACCTAAAAATGGGCTGAAGAACCGCTGCACCACCACGTGTTACTGGTCCGGGCCTGAATCCGAGCCGGAAGAAAGCAACCACTAGAACTCTTAGAACCCTAGTGCTGGGAAGTTACGCTAAAACCATGGAGACCACCAAGATCCACACACTCCCAATGACAAAAGGAGATAAGTAGAGCTTGCCATGGTCAGCTCCTGAGAACCAGAAGACTGTCAGACTCAAACAGGAGCCATCCCAAACACCGTGACCTGGACAAGGAGATGACGCCAAAGACAGGACACCAGAGACTCAACGACGGCCTTCGCGACGACACGCCATGAGAGCAACACGAGGGCACCGTGACCAGAGCAGAACAAGGAGGAAGCAACCCAACCACGGCAGAGACGAAGCATAGACGACACGCCATCGAACGCCGTAGCTGAAGACACGCACACGTCGGACTCAGAGTCCAGGACTCGACACGCGAAGAGACCCCAAAACTGGACGCGTCCTTCTGGATAACCCACTCGGAAACCTCCGGGGAGATAGCGGTGTGAGTCAACTCCGGCGAGACACCAAGCTGGAGTGATAGTCACGCGCCACCGCCCCACTCCACCAAACAAGATGAGATGATAAGACGCTGCTGAAGAAACGGATCTGTGGCAGAGGAGACGCCACACGGAGTCACGCGCCCGCCATTCGCAGAGGCCCGCCGGAGATCTAAGGAGAAAACGAAACGGCGAACCCCGAACCCAAAAGCCGACTAACCTCACTAGTACAGAATACCCGCCCACTTGAAATCCAGAAAGTCTTATCCTCCATAAGCCGGTGTCCTTCATGAGCAGGACGACGACGGAGGCACAAGAACACCAGAGAACGCAGCATATCGGCGAGGACTGGAAGAGTAAGAGCTAGCAAAAGAGAAAACGAGGATACAAGTTAAGAGGCGCCTCCGACGCCGGCGAGAGAGGCCGACGCCGGAGCTTAAACAGAGCAACGACGAGATTCGAGAGTTAGAGAGAAGTGAGAGGAGAGAGAGGAGATAGAAGTTACAAAAATCTTTTTTGTTTCAAATCTTAGGCTCTTCTCTCCTGTATACCTTGCTCCTTCGTCAACTGTAAACCGTAGACGTCTCCATGGCATCACAAGAGGTCACAAACTCGTATCTTCTTTCCCGCTAAACCTTCCTTCTCTATCTATCAAAATCGCTGCATCATCATCCCCTTCGCCGCCTACCTTTACCCAGCTAACTCCTCTCTATCCCACGACTCGGTCATCCGCACTCACCTGGTCGACTCGGTCATCTACCGAGTTGACTCGGTCTTCGCCACTCTGGCGGCATTAGCAATAGCTCTAGCCAGAGCCTTAGCCCATAAACTCTCCCTCGCAGCTCACACATCCGCATTACGATTATCTCTCCAAACCGGCGGGACTGTCTTCTTGGCGTCGCTCCGGGAACGGCCGCCGGGGTATTGATCACGCCGCAGACGGTGGTAGCGGTGGTGATGAAGAGTGGGTAGAAGTGGGTAGATATACACAGTGATGTATTGATGCTTAGGTTGTTGCTGACTTGGTTCCCTAATCTCCCTTGGGAGAGACAGCCTTTGTCGGCCATTAGAGATATGTGTGATCCTTACTTGAGTCTCTTCAGAAACATCGTTCCTCCTATCTTCGGCGAGGATCTCAGTCCGATGCTTGCTTTGGCTGTTCTTGGTACACTCGGATCAATTTTGACGTAGCACGTGATAAAAGGAGAATCCTTTGATCAGTAAGAAGAACACCATCGGTTTCTTGCTGGTCAAGTTTTTGAAAAGTTTTTGTTTTGAAACATCTAGAATGGGAAAGTATGCATTTTTTTTATTTGTTTCTAGGAAAACAGAAAATTTGATACTAGTTGTTTGAGACTAATTAAAAACTGTTATTTTCTAGCAAACCTATTACCAGTGTTGTGCAAAGCATTTTAGGGTCCTAAAGCAAATTTTAAAAATAAATTATTTTTAATTATATTAAAAACAAATTTTTTTAAAAAATATATCATTTCATCAAATATCCAAGTTTAAAATTATAAAAGAATAAGTTTATTAAGTAAATATGATATAATTATATCAAGGAAGCAAATAGTTGAATTCATAAGGTAAATTAATCGAAGTCTCGTGAAATTCTTTTTTTCAAAATAAATCTAAATTACTAAACTAATAATTATTTAAATTTAGAACTCCTAAATAAAGTTACATTAATCGGGGTCCGAGACGATGTCCTTTTCAATATAGTGTGTAGACATGCCTCTGCCTATTACAAAAGTTTTGATAACAAAAGATAGAAATTAGTTACACCGACGAAGGGATAATGCGGTCAACGACGAGGATAGATGGTCGCTTGGCAAGAACGCATACACATGGTTGACCGAGCGTCTAAGGGCCTGACTGGTTCAAACGCAGCGGTTTGCGGTTGCGATTGCGGGCGTTTGCGGATGCGGGGGGTTGCGGTTTCTAGCGGTTTTTAGAGATTTGTACGACTGGTTCTGCGGTTAGAAATTGTGCGTTTGCGGGATACTTATGACTGGTTAACTACTAGATACAGCAGCGGTTAAATAATAAATTAACAATATTTACATTTTATTATAATTATAAAATATCTAACTTCATCTTCTTCTACCTCCAAATGTTCTCCAAGCTTACTCTGACTTTTAGTGTTAATTGTGTTGACATGTTTCTGAATCTAAAACGATATAATATTAAAATGTGTTTAGAAAAGGCTTGTTTTAACATCTGATTAGTTTCACGTGCATTTTAAACATAATTAAAAGATAACTGTAATAGAGAAAGTTAGAATAAGAGAATTGTTGTTTGAAATTGAAACAACTTCAATATATATATATATATTTTTTTTTTTGAAAAAACTTCGATATTTATTTTATAGGGATTGTAGTTTAAAATACCTTCCATATTGATTTTAGTAGTATTTAAATATAATATAGTCACATTTACCACCGAAGATAATCTAGCACACTAGATATTTATGGTTTAGAGTTTTATGGATGATTATATTACGTACTCAGATATAATCCTGGATTCCGGTTATCAAAATTTAAAAGAAAAAGTACATTGGAAGGTTGGAACCGAGAAAAGGAAATGGGTTCACGAGTTCTCTAGTAATTTTAATGGAACCATTTGTGTTGTTCATCTGAGCTTTCTTTGTCAAAAAAGAAGAAAAAATGTTTTGATCATAAAAAGAATGCTTGACAGCTCGATTGCTTATTTTGGTGTAGCTTCAGAGTATTTGAATTTGTTTCTTGTTAGTCAAAAGTAAACGATTTTATCACACGACATTATAGAAAAATACTTTTTTTTTTGTAACACCAAGAAAAATACTTCAAAAACATTTTAGAAATAAGAACGAAACCGATCCACCAAAAAGGCTGCTAGAAAGTGAATGCTTATCTTGAGATAGAAAAATTCGAAAACAACATTTGCTACACCAATATGACAATATCTATTTACTTTTGAATATAAAATAATGAGGAATAAGATATTGTATTCTCAAGATCAATGCAGTACTTTTATATTGAACGGAACAAAACTAGTGTGAACTGCGTGTATGAAGATTGATTTTTAAGTTCTGTAAATTTTTAATTTTCATCTTAGGTCAGAAAATTTATGGAATGAAATGTTGTATATTTTATGATTATAGGAGAAGTTTATCTAAATCCATGTGGAACAAGGTGTACGTACACATTATGTAATCCTGGGTTTTCTTTTGAATATTACTCATATGATTTTATCTCTATATATATTTCTAAAGAATATAATAAAATAGAAAAGGAAAAGAAAATGGTCGATGGAAAAGTGAAGAGATCAAAGTTGATTCTAGTGTTTGTTAGATAAAAGAGGTTTAAATGAAGTTGACTTTTTGAATTCAACGAAAACTGACTTGACATCGTAAATTGATTAGCTCGAATATTATAAGATATAATCTGTTTTTGTAATGATAAATGTATGGTTTCTTTCTCCTTATCATCAAAATTCTTTACGCCATAGTTGCGGAAGATCTTAAAATATGCCATTTCCATAAGTGGTTATCATTAAAAAGTGTGTATAGTATATGTCATATAAAATACTACAATTTTGTAATGCATTGGACAGCATAATTTCTCTTTTCTTTGTTCTCAAAAGGTAAATTCAGATTCTCTATTTATTATAGTTATTTTTGGTTAAATATTCCAATATTGATATTCAAGCAACCCGTAAAGCTAGAAATAACACATCTTCCGGAAACTTATATGAATAATTGAAAAATTAATTTCACTGCGTCTTTTTTTATTTGAATTTTCAAATAATTGTACTAACTCGTACATGATCAGAATCCACTGAAATTGTTTATATTCAAAACACATGTTCGTCGTGTAAACGAATAATGTCGTATTCATGCATGATTAAAGATTTAACACTTTATCAACAATTTTTAACTGTTAAATACGTCTATGCTTTCTTTTATATATATATACACCCTTTTGATACTACTTTGATCAGGGAAGGTATTTTTGTTTGTCAGAGAGCTTATACATACTGATCTAGCTATTGATATACGTGGCAACTAACCAACAATACTGATGCAAACTATTAAAATGCAAACCAGTACTAAACATCTGTTTGACTATTTAATATTGTTGCCTAACTTTAGTAATTTTCAAAGATGTAAGAGTATTTCCAACTCATCTCTATATTTGCTTATAAAATATTATTTAGAAACAAATTTATTCCAATTCCTTTCTATTTTTTTCACTTCTCAAAACTTCAAATTTAAAGTTTCATATTTTTATTTGTATTTTGGTCTCTACAATTACACATCACATTTATAATTTATAAATATTTTCTTGTTTATTATTTTAATCCTTATAAAAATTATATCTCATAAATATTTTAAGTTTTGTTTACAAAATTTAATTTTACACAAAAAAATAAATAAAACTTTAAAAGAAGATTTAAAATATTTAAAACTAGATTTAGATAACAAAAATATACAAAAAAAACTTAACAAAAAAACTTTTAAAAAATTACATGAAGACATAACTATTACACAAATTTAATACAACAATCTAATAGTAAGGTAAGTTTGATCCGGAACCTTCAAAATTTTCAAATATTGTCCAATTTTTTTTTGTGTAATTGAAGATGGTTGTTGTCGTCGTTGTTGTTGTTGTTGATGATGTCTTTACATACAATTCTTTCTCGTTCAGATTCAATATATTCACGAGTATTAATATCATCAATAAAAGTTAGTCTTTTAATATTTTATGTTTCTTTTTACTTTCTTGTTCTGATCTAATGTATTTATAAGTATTAATATCTTCCGATTTCAACAATTTTTATCTCTAATTTATAAATTAAAAATGACGAGAGCTATTTTTACTTCGAAATGCACTAGTAGATCATATATGCATTACGAAAATTACTTTATGGAATAATATGATATTTTACTTGAAGTTTAATATTAATTAAGTTATATTTTTAAAAATTTTATATTTTAATATAATATTTTATTAATTAATATTGTTGTAATATGTTTATACATGTGCTAGTTATTTACAAAAGTTTTATGAATTCAAATTAGTTATGACAAATATAAGGATCATATTATAAAATGCAAATAGTTTTGAAGTAAAGTTTGAAATTTTGTTTTTGGAGAAAAATACCTTTAAACTTTAAATATAGAATTTGGAAACTTCAAAACAGAGTTCTTTTTTGGAGATCTCTAATCTAACCTCTTAGGATTCAGACATTCTTGGGATTTGGAGAGGGCAATTAGTCTATTTTATCAAATGTAGGGTGTGACTGTATATACCATTTAGAGTAAATATTTACTCCCAATTTAGTTTTTACTTTCATTTTTTATCTTTCACCAGTTTAATCTAAAAATAAAGGTAACTAGAATAAATTATTCCTTCACTTAAAACATTTTCTAATTTTTAAACAATTATTTCTTCTCTTTTCCACTTTCATTTTTCCACCATTTTACTTTCACATTATCTAATCACACTTGTAATACTATGTCACTTTAGTAATATTCATATCTATGGTCTTTTTTTTTTTTTTGAAACTCTATATCTGTGGTCTCAACTTTCTTAAATTTGGTATATTTTATCAATTAAAAAATTTACGTTTGTTTAAAATCTTATGTATATCAAATACTGATACAAAATCTAAAAGAAAATAATACTATGTATTTCCTCCTGGCAAGTTCCAAATCATTCACTTATTCACTGACTTTTTTTTTTGAAAATGTACTTATTCACTGACTTTAGTCGCTACCACTTATTAACAAGCTCTAGACCAATGAATGCTTTATTATTTTTCTCTTCAGCTTTATGATGTTCTTGTTTCATTTTCTCATGATGATGGGCTTTAGTTTCCCCCGAGTTTCATGTGACTCAAATGTGAGATGTAAGAACTAAGAAATGGAGGTTTTTGATACGGTCAAATCTGCCATTTGCCAAATGGAAGACCAAAATCAAAGAGCACTGAGAATCGATTATTCTTTCACTATCATAAATATCCTTAATATTAGCCCAAAAAAAATTCCACAATGATTTTGCAGAACTCTTTGGGCATACTACCACTGTATGAGCAGAGCACTAAACATTACATTTTTGGATACAACATATAATAAGGGAGAATTGGAAAAATGAGACACTTTGAACTTTTGTTTGTCACAATAATAAGACTTCTCATACTTTTAGTAATTCTGGACATGTTTTATCCTTTTTAATGAGAAAAATAGTAAATTAAATTTTAAAAATGTAAAAAAGTATGAAAATTATTGGAAACATAAGTATGACAATATATATGTTTAAACTTTTTTAAAAAAAAATTTGGAATCATATTTTATTTTATCTTCTAGCTACAGTTAGAATATTCATTCTGGTAATCTACCTAGCTTATATGTCCGATTCTAAGTTTTAAACATAGATATATCAATGGTATATACCGTAAACTAACCTTTCTTGTATATTCTAGCAAAGATAGAATCAATTACGTTATAATCAAGAAAGATGTCTTCGGTCTACCTACAGCTTGATAACGATATATAGCCACAACTCAATGATATAAGTTGGTTATATTACGTGACATAACTTGTTCTGCCTTTTACCTTATATGATGCCTACAGGAAGAATACATTTCTCACCTACTATACAGTGTTCTGCTTAGTTAGTGTACATATTCTAGGCAAATCGTGAAAATATGGAAACTTCCATATTCGGTTAAAGAAGTTTTCTAAATGAAAACTAAATCTACCCTAAATCTCTCAAAATATATTTGAGAATATTTTCTCCACGTTCTTCTCCTCCCACGATCTTTTTCTCTTCGTTTGTGTTTTTCTCTTCTTCATCCACAAAGTCATCTCTTCTCTCTATCAATACAACATGGTTCTAATCTATGTTAAATCTGGTGAATGGGTACATAGTTGCAGTGAAGAGTGAAGTTTCGTGGTAGACAAAGCAAGGCGTGGTCGAAGAGTAACATTAGAAACTACTACTCCATTGGAGAATCTCAAGAGGATCGTATGAGGATTATGGGGTGGACCATAATGTTCTTAATACCGAGTTCAGTTATTTGATGGTTAATCAAAGAGGGAATTCTCCAATTATTATTATCAATGATCGGCAAGCATCTCATTGTCAAAGCTGTTCCTAAGTGTTGATACAAAACCACTCACGGGTTTTCCGTTTCATTATTCCGGTGAGAGTTTCTTCGTAGACGAGGAGGAGGAGGTGGCACTGGTTCTTGATGAAGCCTGAGATGAGGTTGGCCCCATTACTCGCAGCATTGCTTGCATCATTGGTAGAAATGGACCCTTCAAACAAGTGGATCTCGGAGGACTCGTAGATCCTTCTCTTAACCTCCCCTGATGTAGTAGCCCACCTGTGTTTGTGTGCTACCTGATTTGTAATAAAACATGATAATACAGATTGAGACAACTGGAAACTAGCATATGTTGAAGGGAGGAGATCAGAGCATACAAGTACTGTATATACCCTAACAAATATGGTATATACCCCATACAATAAGATTTTCTTCAAGACCGCTCTGTTCAGTTACAATATCTTCTTGCTTGTCTTTCTCCTTCTTTGTCATCTGAGTCCTTTGTCTCAGACTTATCCTAAAATTAGATTGTAATTGGTAAATACATGCAAGTTTTACATCCAGCTTAGTTAAGTAGATAGTTGGGGTTATATTCCTATACCATTAAGCACAGTGATGAAACATACAGATCAAGAGAGGCCAAATCATCACGACTGAAATAACGTGAAGAATTTGGATGAAGTAACTGCAATAGTGGTCTCCTACCATTCTGCAAAAAAAAATTTAAAGCCATACGTTAATACTGGAAGAACTCAACGTATTAGCCATTGAAACCCTAAGGAAAGCAAAGAGGAAAAGTCTAGTACAAATCATATATAGCCAACAAAAGGTTAGATGTTATCAAGCCGAAGAAATGAGACTAAGTACAATATTATCTTGGCATGCTTTTCAAAATCAATGTACACAAACCTTTTCCATAACAAGATCCTTTAAATTGGCCTCCAGCTCACGAACACAAAACAATATCAAAGCTTCTTCTACGGCGGAGAAGAGAAGGAGAAAAAGAAATTAGGGTATCTGCAACTCCTTTTTCTTTTTTGTTATTTTTTAAAGTTTTGTTAATTTTATTTAACTTTTAATATTTACCCATTTAAAATCAATTACGAAAATTACAATATATAATTTTAATTCAACTTAATTGATAAATTAGGGGTAGTTTGGTATTTACAGGAATAAAAATCTTATTTTCCTAAAATATCTTATACAAATCTCATTGTGACAAATCCAAGTTTAAAGTGTCCTCTTTTTCCAATTTTCTCATATAATAACCATTAGAACAATTTTGTTAGACTTGATTATCGATTGGAGTAGTAGAATTGTAGTTCTTTTTAGTAAATATGTTTAATTAGTCCTTTAGGAAGAAAAAAGCTAATGTTCTACAGTTTGGTCATTAAAAGCATAAACGTCTAAATTTTGACAAACAAAATAATTGCTTAACAGAAACATACATTTACATCCTATCATTTGGTCATTTATAAACGTTTTAAATGGTAAAACAATTTTCTAATGGATTTTGTGGTTTAATATCGGTTTTCAGCTGTATAAAAATAAAAAATTTAGTTCAATGGACATCTAAACAATCATTACAAAATACTATAAGAATGTTAAAATTAACTGGTGGTCAAATATTTTAGACGCTAAACAAAATTTGAACCTCCGATTAATATACTACGTGTTTTAGAAACCTACAAATTAATTAAATAGCTATCAATATAAAATGCTTAAGACAAGAGGATATCAATCAATAACATTCTTGATCATGCAGTGGATCAGATCTTCTACATGTACAATCATGATTAAGAAATATAACTTTGCCGATAATAATTAAGAATTTGTACTTGAAATAGACTGCATACAAATTAAGAAGAGAAAAAGAGAGGAGAAAGAGGGAGAGAGTAAAGAGAGAAATAAATGTCCCATTGATGGATATCGAGGACCAATGGGGACCCAAAACAAGTCCCCCAATTGAATTCCAAAGTGGTAAAGAGAAGTTATGGGGATGTATTTGCAAATCATGAACCAATTGATTAAGCTTTTTTCTTAACATTGGTAACAATTACATCATATAATCTCTAATTTGATTAATATGATAATTAACTACTTTCAATATATGTAATACTGATGAACAACTCTACGGATAATGATTCTATACTTTTTCCGAAACACTTGAATTGACGGACAGTTTTGCATGTACGACATCCTCGATGAATATGATTTATCTTCAGCAGACGACCACAACGAACAGTTCTACCCGCAATATTCTAAAACATCCGATAAGCCTTGCATCCTATAATATGCAAGAAATTGCGTTGTATGGAATTCGAACTCCAAACTTGGATGTAGAAACTTTTAAACCTTAACTATTAATCTAAGGTGTTTCTACAAATTAAATCATTTTTCTGTGTTATTTTTTTAGAAAAAGCGCAAAAAATGTGTGGCCATATATTAGAAAGTAACAACACTTATATTTATCAATGAGGCACTTAAGCTTTCCTTAGGTGTTCCACAATGTTGGCTAGTGGTGTCCAAATATGAAACTCATTATCTGAGTCCCTCCTTTTTAGTTTCCGCACGGGTGGAGTATAATATATATTTTCCCATGAAATGAAAAACAAAATTCATTGGACAATTTCTCTTATCTATGTTAAGTTTCAACTACATAAATCATTAGACGCATTGATTATTGTAAAAGTTTGTTACAATTGAATACTGTTGTATGAGTTTCATCAACTTAAGAGATCAATTAATATTGTAGATTGATAGTATCATGTTAGTTACTCTCTTTGTCTCATAAAAAATGTCGTATTATTTTATTAAATAAATAATATAATTTAGAATTTAATGTAATTTATGCATTGTTAAGTCTAACATTAATTGTAAAATACATTGATTTTATATATAATTTATCATTTCAAAGACTATTAGTTAAATAGATGTAACTATTAAAAAACATAAATATTTTTCAATTATTTTTAATTACGTGAAAGTGTCTAAATGACATTTTTTATGAAATAGATAGAATAATCAAATTTAAAGAAACTGATATTTTCTCGTTGGTTACTCAAGTATATAAAAGCTGAAAATGTAAAATTCGAGAACAATGAAATGGCCTTGGAGTAGCTTAGTATATAAGAATAAGGTATACATATTTATTTTAGAATGCATCTAGGCCGGAAAATCCATCGATGTCCAAGGATTAAGTTGTACCTTCTAAGCACTAATGATTCGTGTGCATACTTGATTAGACTATCTGGCATCTGCCCATGTATTGTTAAATATCAAATGCTTAGATGCTTTCTTTTCATTTTAAATTATCATGCGCATGTATCTTTCATGAGTTATATCAATTCAAGAAGTGATTGATTGATTCTTGGAAAACACAATGGGAACTAATGTGAATGCGAAACGGTGGTAACGTGCTGTGTTTTTTCTTCAAAACGACTGAATCAATTCATAATCACGATCTCATTGCATCATCATGTTATTAAATATTAATTATTACTATTATGGAGATTTTTGTATGACAGCAGAATTTAATTGTCGGTATGGTTTTTGCAATATTGATTTTGTGAAATCTAGCTATAAATAAAATATGGTTGTCTATGTTCTTACATTCGTCAAAAATGTTTCATATTTGTGATCAACTAAAATTGTGGCTTTGATCAAAAGCGTACAAGTATATTACCAAAAAAGCGTACAAGTACTAATTAATATTTTTCGAAGAGATAAAGCACATATATCATGCCACGTGATGACGTGAATGCAAAATGTGTGTATCCAAATCTTCAAGGGGGCCAAAATGCTCTATCGCATCCATTATTGCTGTTCCATCTTCTGTCTCCAAACCCCGACAACTTAATAACCTCAATTAATTTTGCGAAGAAGTCATAACTTAGTTCCGTGGTCACTATTATAGATTAATTGACCATTATTGATTAATCATGTGGATTATGCATTGATCAATTGCATATAATTTGTAGGACCGATACACACATTTTAATAATATACTGAAACGCAAAGCTAATACTTGACGGTTTTTGGAGTTACTTAAACTTGGTAGATATGTGGTTGATTAAATGATGTTCCAATAATTTGGTTTGATAAAAGCTCGAGTTCCTGAGGAACACCCTCTCCTTTCAGTCGAGTCATGACTTCGCCCTCAGGTGGGAGGAGAGCTTACTTAGAGAAAGATTGATTCTCCTATGGACTTGGTGGACCTTGCAATCGAGTTATTGCATAATTATCATAATTTTACAAATAGATAAATACAGCATCCATCTGGTTAAAAGGGGATCAATCCACTAACTAGATATACTTTTAATTCAGCTTATAATTTTACACGACGTACAAGTTAGTAACTAGAAACTATACACTACCGAGTTACTAATATCATACACGACGTACAAGTTAGCATCGCTTTTATACATATGTACATGACTTGTAACTTACAAGTTGTAAGCTAGATATAATATACATTCATTTTAGCTTATTGTTACATGATGGTTGTGACTCATAAGATGTGTCCCCGATATGAATAATGAGGCGATAAGGATTAATCATCTTCTATTCGCGGATGATACGATGTTCTTCCTTAGCGCAAGCAAGGATTCAACGGCTGCTCTTAGCTCGATATTGACTAAGTACCAGGAGGCTTCAGGGCAGGTTATAAACAGAGACAAATCCTCCATTACCACTACAAGAAAATGATCTTATTGTGACGAAATTTTGATGCAAAAATTATTTGTCACAAATTTGTTACTTTTTAAATACGTTATTGTGATTTAAGTTTTTTGTCACAAATGAGTAGCTTTTTCGTCGCAGTATTCTGACGATTTTAAATCGTATCTACTTTTGTCACAGCCAGTGACAAAATTGAGACAAAACTAACAGTCGTAACAATTGTGACAATATTATGACAATACACATCGTCGCAAATCAGTTACGAACCTGTGATGGAATACATAGTCTCACTATGTGACAATATGATGACAAAAGAAATAGTAATAAAATGTAACAGAAAAATATAACAAATCCGTCATATTATTAAATCGATTTCCAAATGTTTTTTATCTTCCTTTTACAAAAACATTTCTAGATTGATTTAATTATATTTTTATTAAGTCAGTGATTTTTAAAAATATATTTTTTTTGATACTTTTTACTTGATATGTATATATTTTTATATACTTGAATATTTTTAAACTTACTTCATTTCATACTTATTTAAAATATGGTTATTTACTATCTATTTTAGATGTCACTATTTTTTAGATGTGTGTTTAAAATGATATGAAAAGCATACACTTTTCTTATTAGATATCGATCAAAATGAAAAGAGATAGAAAATAAGATCTTCAAAGCTGAAACATATTTAAAATAAATGATGCTATGTATGATCGATCCATTACGCCGAACTCAAAACTAATTACAGCCCATTAACCTATAACCCTAATCAATAATGAGGATACGTGTGTCGGTGTGTGCATATGTAAATATATATATATATCTTTCAAAAGAATAGCCGCAGCCATCACCTTAGAGAGAATGAGAAATAGAAAAAAAGTGAGAGATATGCGTTTCCGATGTTGAGCACCCTCGTTTCTGGTTTTGTGGTGGTATGTGTGTCTCGCCGTTGGGTTTTTAATAAGGAGAGGAAGAGACAGATCTTGAAAGAACTGGGCAATCAGCTGGAGGTCAGACAGAGGCAAAGAATATTTGAACCATTGGTGAGAAAACCATTGTTTTGAGATGGACACCAATCGAGAACACATCATGGAGTTGTGTCATTGCAAGAGTTTGTATGCCTTAGCCGCCATAACTTTCGATTCCTGTGCAAGAATCAACCGAAGATAAAAATTCAGGAAACCCTAACTGTTTTCTCTCGACCGCAGCCCATTACGGGAAGCTGAATGTAGTAGCATATATTATAATTTTTTGTCGATATTATAATATTCTTTTAAAGTTGTTTATACTAATTTAGTTTCAAATACTAGTTACTTTTGTATTCTTTCACTATTATTACAAATATTAACTATAAAAATAAAGCAATAGCCAATAGTTCAGTGAATTCTGAATTTATCGTGATGACAAATTGTTAACTAATTAAGTCCATAGTATATCGATGGGGTATAACAAATTTAATTTGAATCTGTGACTATATATTAGTTATAAAGTATTACAAAATTAAAGCAACTAAAAGAGTCGCAAATGAAGATGGATTAGTGATGATTCTTTACTATTAGTTTGTGACAGTTAGAGACTATATTTCAGTGGTAATCAGAGACGAAATTAGCACGTTGTGATAGTCACAAAATGTGACAAATTTGTTATGTTAATTGTAGTTGGTAATTGTAACATTTTTATTACTTTTATATATGGTTACTATTTGTGACGGAATAGTTACTATATGTAATGGTCATAACATTGTAACGGTTTTTGTTACCAACAAAATTTGTGACGACTGTATTGTAACCACTATGAAATTGTCACAAATATGTCACAATATTTTTATTGTGACGACTTGTGTTTTATTGTAACAAATAATTTGGTCACAATATAATTATTTTTTTGTAGTGTACCTTCTCTCGTAAAGCGCCACAAGACCTGAAGAAAAGGGTCCATAAAGAGTTACAAATACACAAGGAGGGTGGAGTTGGTAAATACTTAGGATTGCCGGAACACTTTGGGAGAAAAAAGAGAGATCTTTTCTCT
Source organism: Brassica napus (assembly GCF_020379485.1). NCBI lineage: Eukaryota > Viridiplantae > Streptophyta > Magnoliopsida > Brassicales > Brassicaceae > Brassica > Brassica napus. Next base: position 5,131 of record NW_026013916.1, on the reverse strand, counting down.
TCGATGGTAGACCGGATTAAACAGAAAGCTAGTGGCTGGAAAAATCGACACCTCTCCGCTGCCGGGAAGCTTGTGATGCTACAGAGTGTACTCACCCCTATCCCATCTCATGCTATGTCTTGTTTTAAACTACCAATATCCCTATGTAAGCGGATCCAATCTGCTTTGACACGTTTCTGGTGGGATGGTGGAGATGGTAAAAAGAAAATGGCATGGATTTCATGGGAGAAGATGACTCTGCCAAAAGGGTACGGGGGTTTAGGAGTGAGGGATATTCAGGCTTTCAATGAAGCGTTCTTGGCAAAAATCAGTGTACGCCTCCTGGATAACCCTGAAGGGTTACTCGGTCGGACTCTCCTCCCTAAATACTGCCCGGACGGTAATCTGTTGAAATGCACCATCCCGAATGGGGCTTCTCATGGGTGGCAGAGTATTCTGGCAGGTCGTGATCTCCTCATCAAAAAGCTCGGATGGGTGATAGGGGATGGAGCTGGCGTCGGGATTTGGGATGATCCTTGGTTAAGCCTCGAGGAACCAGCTAGACCTATGGGACCTGCTACTAGAGCAACTTCTCACCTTGCGGTAAAGGATCTTCGATACCCGGACTCGGGGGAGTGGAACAGAGAAGTCATCCAGGCCATCCTGCCATTTGATGAAGAGCGGATCATGAAGTTGCAACCAAGCATTAAAGGGGCTATTGACGCATTAAAATGGCTAGGTACAAAAGATGGCAGATATTCGGTTAAATCAGGATACCATGCGGCTATGGAGGAAGCTGTGGAGGAAATACTTGAGGATGAAGCGGCGGTAGAATTTAACTGGAAAAAATCAGTATGGAATCTGAAACTAGCACCAAAAGTTAAGATGTTTACATGGAAGAGCCTGAAAGGGATCCTCCCGGTGGGAGAGAGACTGCTTGAACGCCATATTAATGTAGATCCGAGATGTAAACGGTGTGGAGCCTCGGAATCTATCAATCATCTTCTGTTTCATTGCCCCTATGCTCGAGAGGTATGGTCTCGTGCACCACTTGTAGGGAGCTTTGATGTTAGCGGATTGACAGATTTGAGAGCCGAGTGGTCGGAAAGGCACGCGGTCAAGTGCCTACCTCCAACAGCAATTATCTCTACCCCGCTTGTCCCTTGGTTACTTTGGTTTCTGTGGAAGGCGCGCAATAAATACGTGTTTGAAAACTTTGCTGGGACTCCGGCTGATACAGTTTCGCAGGCCATCGTGGCAGCAAGAGAATGGGAGATGGCGCAAGAGAAGGTGGAGAAGAAACACCCTCTACTTAAACCTCAGATGCCTACCAAGGAAGTGGTTACGGTGGCTCAATCGGACGCTGCTTGGTCAAAACTATCTAACAACGCAGGCCTGAGCTGGATAGTAACAACATCGGATCAGAGCATCGTGGGAAACAGAGGAGTGAGGTTCATCTCTTCACCACTAATTGCAGAGGGTCTTGCGTTACGAGATGCGGTTGCTAGGTGTAATAGCCAGGAAGTGAAGGAAGTGCGATTTGAATCTGACTCTGCTCAGCTCATCAAGGCCATTAACAGGAAGGAACCACCGTTGGAGCTCTATGGGATTGTGCAAGACATTCTGACTATGTCGGTCTCGTTTGATTATGTTGCTTTTACTTGGATTTCTCGGTTGAGAAATATAAATGCCGATGCAGCAGCAAAGAACACTCTGTCTTTGTTGGAACAAATTGTGGTTGTGGATGAGTTAATTCCCCCACCAAATTAATTAATGAATGAAAGTAGTTTGTGATCAAAAAAAGTACATGACTTGTAACTTACAAGTTGTAAGCTAGATATAATATACATTCATTTTAGCTTATTGTTACATGATGGTTGTGACTCATAAGATGTGAACGAAAAGGATTTTAACATAGAGCAACATTAAATGTTTTCTCATAAATTAGTTAAAATAGTTATATACACAAGACTGTACTGATTTTATTGAAAATGTGGTTTTGGTATTGACTTGTTTGATAAGGATTTCCGGTGGGTTCACGGGGGCCTTACTCTTGCGTATAATAGCATATTATCTTGTTAAGAAGAGTTTATCGGTGGATTCACCGAGACCGTTTCCATTTCACTCTTGCTCGTCTTTTGAAGAGAGGACTTTTCCACCATACCTTCTTCCCATGGAAGAAGATGTAGATGTTTTCTCGGCTTCGCTGCCGAGTTTCGGCTTCAGCTTTATCACCAGTTTGTTATCTTGCGTAGCGGTCTGTACGGGGCCAGAAGATGCAACCGAGATTACCATGTGTTGTCTCGCAGGTGAGGGTTGGCCCTCAACGTCACATTATGTGACTAAGTTTCAGCTGTCCGGCTCTGTCGGGTATGCCCCATCGACGCATCCAAGCTTTGTCTTGAATTCGCTGTCATCTTCCTTTGAAGATTTATCTTTCTTAATTTGGTCTGTTATTGTATCTTATGCTTTTTATCAAAGAGGATGGATAATTCCCTCTAGTATTTGTATTCAAGAAAGTTGATGAATGAAAGTTAGTTGTGTTTCAAAAAAAAAGTTATATACACAAGACTAAAACTCCAAAGCTAGCTAGTGTTTTGTCGGTTTCTTCGCAAATGGTGCAGACAAAAACAAAGATTCTTTGTCATTTTCCAACTAATAATCTAGAGATCAAATATTATGAAAGTATAACTCACTTTATTATTGCTCAAGAAACTAACTCAAAACTTAAGCTTAATCTCCAATCCCTTAAGCTATGCAACACACTTGCATCTTCTTATATAGAAATTTAAAGTTCCTAATCCTAATAGGTAATACTTTTAGATAACTCCTAAACATTTAGATAACTCCTAAACATTAGTATTCCTATTATCCATAACTCGGTAGGATTAGGTAGATAAATTCTAACTCAAGTTTCCTTTTCTTTCAAGCTTAATCCAACAGTCTCCCCCTTAAGCTTGAAACCTTCTTTCGATATGTCTTGCATCCCGATGAGCTCCCTCATTTCTTTAAACTTGATCCTTCCTAATGCTTTAGTCAGGATATCAGCCTTTTGCAACTCGCCTGAAACATGTTCTACATCAACTTGTCCCTTTTCAATGCACTCTCGGATGAAGTGGTATCGCCTGTGTATGTGTTTGCTTCTGCCATGGAACACTGGGTTCTTCGTGAGGGCTATAGCAGACTGATTGTCGATTCTGATTAGTACCTTCTCAATGGGTTGCTTCGTGACTTCACTCAGCAGTTCTTGTAACCAAATGGCCTGCTTTGCAGCCTCTGTTCCGGCCATAAATTCTGCTTCACATGAAGAAAGGGCAACTGTATCTTGCTTACTTGAGTTCCACGTGATCAGAATTTTGCCTAAATAGAAAATGTGACCTCCAGTGCTTCTCCCATCATCTATATCTACGTTGTGGCTGCTATCGCTGTAACCAATAAGTTTAGGGATCCCCGGAGTTGAACGTTCAAACATAAGACCAAGTGAAGTTGTTCCTTGAAGATATCTGAGGCAATGCTTTATTGCAGATTCATGCGATGCTTTCGGATTGGTCATGTATCGGCTGAGAACTCCTACGGAGTAAGAGAGGTCTGGACGCGTATGAATCAGATACCTCAGGCAGCCGATGATTCTTCTATACTTTGTAGCATCAACATCCTTTTCTTCACTTGATTTTGATAGCTTCAAACCGATCTCCATTGGTGTATGCGTCATTTTGCAGTTTTTCATCCCACTTTCTTCTAAGATTTTAAGAGCATACCTTCTTTGATTCAAGCTGATGCGATTTTTCTCTTGGTGAACTTCAATACCGAGATAGTAACTCAGTCTTCCTAGGTCGCTCATGTCAAATTTAGAGGCCATCTCCTGTTTGAACGTATCAATGACCTTCTCGCTTGCTCTACTCACAAATAAGTCATCAACGTACACGGCTATTATGAGTATGCTTTGTTCCACCGTCTTTCGATACACAGAGTGTTCTTTTGAGCACTTCTCAAAACTAAACTCGAGCAGTATTTGATTCAGCTTATTGTTCCAAGCCCTTGGCGCTTGACGCAACCCATATAATGCTTTGTTAAGCTTGTAGACCTTTTTCTCGCTTCCCTTTATCTCAAACCACTTTGGTTGCATTACATAAACTGTCTCTTTCAACTCTCCATGAAGGAATGTCGTCTTGACGTCCAGTTGATGTACTTGCCATCCGTTTGTGGCTGCGATACTGATGAGTAGTCTGATGGTTTCAAGTCGTGCCACAGGAGCAAAAACTTCGTCAAAGTCAATCCCATGTTGCTGCACGTAACCCTTTGCCACTAGACGTGCTTTATACTTGTTGATAGAGCCATCTGAATTGCGTTTGATCTTAAAGATCCATCTGAGCCCAATGGCCTTTGCTCCCACCGGTAGATCAACCAGATTCCATACTTCATTCTTCTCGATTGACTTTAATTCATCCAAACAAGCATCTGTCCACTCCTTAAGCTCGCTTGCCTCAGTGTAATTGAAAGGCTCATCGTTCAAACAAAGTAGTAGCATCTCCCCTTCTTCTTCAGCCATCATTACGTAGTCCTCAAGGTACTTAGGTCTTGAGGTCTGTCTCTCGCTTCTTCTTAACCCTCTGTCTTCTTGTTCTTCCTCCTCCACAGATTCTGGTAAGTCTATTATCGGTTCCTCTGTTTCACCACTGGTCCCTTCATCCTTTACACTTGCAACTTCATTGTCTAGTGCGGGACCTTTCTGTTGATCATTCTCTGTAACTCCGTGATTTCCAAATTCACCGAGTGTGACCACAAAATCATTATAGTTTTCAGCCTCTGCATCGTGTTTCTTCCAGTTCAAACCTTTTGCTTCATCAAACACAACGTCTCGACTCACCACTATCTTTCGTGTTTCAGCATCCAGAAGTCTGTAAGCTTTAGACCCTGGTTCTGTTCCTAGGTGAACCAGCATTCTTGTCCTATCATCAAGCTTCTTTAGGTGGACCTTATCAACCTTAGCGTAGCCGATGCACCAAAAGATACGCAGGTGCCTTATATTTGGCTTTCTTCCGCGTAGTACTTCATAGGGTGTTTGCTCTTGCAATGATCTGGTTGATATTCGGTTAATGAGATATGTCTCGTGTCGTTACCGCTTCTCCCCACAAGTAATTGGCATGTGCAT
>NW_026013915.1:0-5571 GCF_020379485.1 Brassica napus | reverse complement strand
CAAGGGGAGTTAGCAGCACCAACGAATGATATAAATACGACGGTTGCTTTAGCTTTACTCACATCAGTAGCATATTTTTATGCGGTCTTAGCAAAAAAGGATTAGGGTATTCAGTAATACATGCAACCAACTCCAATTCTTTTACCCATTAACATTCTTAGAAGATTTTACAAACCCCTATCACTGATTTTCGACTTTTCGGAAATATATTAGCCGATGATTAGTATTTGTTGTTCTTGTTTCTTTAGTACCTTTAGGGTTCCTTACCTGTCATGTTCCTTTGGATTATTTACAAGCGGGATTCAGCTCTCATTTTTGCCACTTTTAGCTGCGGCTTATATAGGTGAATCCATGGAGGGTCATCATTAACTATTTTTTTTTTCAAATTTAGGTTAGCCCAATTATCGAATAGTTGGTTTACGTTATGTAAGAAACACTTGTATATGTCATATTTGATATGACTAGGTATATATAAGTTAAAGATCTATATAATCTGCCCCACTATTTTTGTGAATTTCTATTTAGATAACGATTCGATTATAAGTTCTTACTTTTTATCTGTTAATTGGCTGAAAAAAACGATCAAAAAAAGAACGAAGAATTAAAAGAAAAGAATGGTTCACAAAAAAAAGAAACGGCATAAAAAAGTCGTATATATATATATTATGCATTTTCAAAATCCCGTGGATAGGAACTAATAATCAAAGTAATTCTTATCAAGTTTTTGGTTATTTGGCTGGATGAATCTTAGCGATGACTTAATTATAATTAAGTCCTAAGTCGTTGGATGATTGTATCATTAACTATTTCTTTATTTTGGGTGAGGAACTTATCATGAATCCACTGGTTTCCTGCTGCTTCGGTTATTGCTGCTGGGTTGGCTGTTGGGCTTGCTTCTATTGGACCTGGGGTGGTCAAGGTACAGCTGCGGGTCAAGCTGTCGAAGGTATCCGCGAGACAACCTGAGGAGCAGGAAAATACGAGGAGGTACTTTATTGCTTAGTTTGGCTTTTATGAAGACTTAACAATTTGCCTAGTGTAGCATTAGCGCTTTTATTTGCGAATCCTTTTGTTTAATCCTAGAATAATAAAATTAGGATTTTTTTTTGTAGTTTTTTATTCTATCAGATTTCAATCCTACAATATTCATTGAGACAACAACCTTGGGAAGGACTAATTGAGGATGGGGAATTAAACACATCGATTCGCTTTGTTCCTTCCCCTTTTCTTTTTAGTTTAATGGAAATTTTTTTTTAAGGAGTGTTGGCAAAAAGGAGGTTTAGGTTTTTAAATTGATATAAACTTGGTCTCAAATTCTAGCTTAATTTAATTAAGTCTCATTATTATTATGAAAATTAAAAATTTTGGAAAATAAATTTGTAAATAGAATAGGTTTTTTATTCTGTTTATAAATATCCAAATAGGTAAATTAAATTATAATATTAAACGAAAATTTTCTTTTATTCAAAAAAACAAAGAATAAAAAAAAAAAGGACAGAGTTCTTTTTTTTTAGTTTAGCTAGAAGAGGAGATTATATGAAAAATTTAACCGATTCTTTCGTTTACTTGGGTCACTGGCCATCCGCCGGGAGTTTCGGGTTTAATACCGATATTTAGCAACAAATCCAATAAATCTAAGTGTAGTCTTCGGTGTATTGATCTTTTTTGGAAAGGGAGTGTGTGTGAGTTGTTCATTTCAAGAATAGGCTGGATTCGTCCAGTGGCACTATAACTAGCAAAGAGTGCCTAATCCCGCGAATTACTTCTGAATACAAAATCAAAAAAAATCATATTTTAGAACCATAGCATTTCGTTATTCTTGGTAAGTCTACTTGACTTTGATTCTCTATCAACCAAAAATTTGGGACCATTAATTAACATGGTTTAAAACTAAACCGTTTGAAGTTCAGATGCAACATGGTACTCTTTCTACATATGTAGTCTAATTAAAAAATGAATAAGATTTTCAAAAGAATAGTTCGGCTTTTTTCGATATAAAACACTCATGTCGATAAAAATTTTGAGTCTTTTGTATAATGCAGAATTGATAACCTACGTATAAAGTAATAAAATCTTTGGATTTCAAGAAAAAAGAAACAACTTGCTGACAATTATCAATTTTTTATTGGTCAGAGAATCCTCCAAATAGTTTTGTCTTGGATTGGTGATCTTTTTCGATAGAAATATATATGAATATGAATTGCTACAACAAAATTGGGAGAGGATAGGCGCATTACATGAAAATATGGGAATGAAAGTCTCATACATAATTGATAAATGATTGGAATACGTGAGCATGAGAGCCAAATGAATCGAAAGATTCATGTTTGGTTCGGGAAGGGATCATAGAACTTTTTTTTACTGAATAATCTACTTTCATTAAATGATTTATTAGATAACCGAAAGCAGAGGATATTAAATACTATTCGAAATTCAGAAGAACTACGTGAAGGAGCTATTCAACAATTAGAAAACGCCCGAGCTCGCCTGCGTAAAGTAGAAATGGAGGCGGATCAGTTTCGCGTAAATGGATACTCTGAAATCGAACGAGAAAAAGTAAATTTGATTAATTCAACTTCTAGGACTTTGAAACAATTAGAAAATTACAAAAACGAAACCATTCTTTTTGAGCAACAAAGAACAATTAATCAAGTCCGTGAACGGGTTTTCCAACAAGCTTTACAGGGAGCTATAGGAACCCTAAATAGTTGTTTGAGTAATGAGTTACATTTACGTACTATTGCAAATATGGTATGTTTGGATACGATGAAAGAAATTATGATTAGCTCTTCCTTACGATTATGATAGGCATTATTTTTTTTTTTCTTCCAAAAAAGAATTAGGACAATACTCATGGTAACATAAAGCCGATGAAATTTAGTAGTAATATTATCCGTGAACGTATTGAGCAATATAATAGAGAAGTGACGATTGTAAATACGGTACCGTACTTCAAGTGGGCGACGGCATCGCTCGGATTTATGGTCTTGATGAAGTAATGGCAGGTGAATAGTAGAATTTGAGGAGGGTACTATAGGTATTGCCCTTAATTGAGAATCAAAATAATGTTGGTGTTGTATTAATGGTGACGGTTGATGATCCAAGAAGGAAGTTCAGTCAAAGCTACGGGAAAAATGCTCAGATACCCGTGAGTGAGGCTTATTTGGGGCGTGTTATAAAACCTTGGCTAACCCTATTGATGGTCGAGGTAAGATTTCAGCTTCTGAATCTCGGTTAATTGAATCTCCTGCCCCAGGTATTATTTCGAGACGTTCTGTATATGAGCCTCTTCAAACAGGACTTATTGCTATTGATTCCATGATCCCTATAGGACGCGGCCAGCGGGAATTAATTATTGGTGACAGACAGACCGGTAAAACAGCAGTAGCCACAGATACAATTCTCAATCAAAAGGTCAAATGTAATATGTGTTTATGTGGCTATTGGTCAAAAAGCTTCTTCCGTGGCTCAGGTAGTGACTAGTTTACAGGAACGAGGGGCAATGGACTACACTATTGTGGTAGCTTGAAACGGCTGATTCCCCAGCTACGTTACAATACCTCGCGCCGTACAGGAGCCGCCTGGCTGAATATTTATGTACCGTGAACAAACCTTTAATATTTATGATGATCTTTCAAAACAAGCACAAGTTACGACAAATGTCTCTTCTATTACGAAGACCGCCCGGGCGTGAAGCTTATCCAGGAGATGTTTTTTATTTACATTCACGTCTTTTAGAAGAGCCGCTAAATTAAGCTCTGATTAGGTGAAGGAAGTATGACTGCCTTACCAATCGTCGAGACCCAGGAGGAGATGTTTCAGCTTATATTCTACTAATGTAATTTCCATTACAGATGGACAAAATCTCTTATCCGCTGATCTTTTTAATGCTGGAATTAGACCTGCTATTAATGTAGGGATTTCTGTCTCGAGAGTAGGATCTGCCGCTCAAATTAAAGCTATGAAACAGGTAGCTGGAAAATTAAAATTGGAATGGGCTCAATTCGCGGAATTAGAAGCCTTTTCCCAATTTTTTCTGATCTCGATAAAGCTACTCAGAATCAATTGGCAAGAGGTCAACGATTGCGTGAGTTACTGAAACAATCCCAATCAGCCCCCTCTCACAGTGGAAGAACAGATAATGACCATTTACCGGAACAAATGGTTATCTGGATGGATTAGAAATTGGACAAGTAAGAAAATTTCTCGTTCAGCTACGCACTTATTTAAAAACAAAATAACCTGAGTTCCAAGAAAATAATAGCCTCTACCAAGACATTAACCGCTGAAGCAGAAAGCTTTTTGAAAGAAGGTATTAAAGAGCAACTGGAACGTTTTCTACTTCAGGAGAAATTATAAAAAATAGAAATATTAAGTTAAGTCTATATATATATATATAAGTATAGAACTAATATCTGTATATGTTTAATATAAATCTTAAAGCATTCAGAATTTATTCTATTATATTTATTTTTATAAATTTTCTAAACAGAATAAAAATATTCTTATAATATAGAGAAATGGAAATAATAGATAAATATCAATATATTTATATCTATATTGATATTGCGTCCAATAGGATTTGAACCTATACCAAAGGTTTAGAAGACCTATGTCCTATCCATAGACAATGGACGCTTTCGCTTTTTTTAACTTCCCATTTGTTAAATGTGCGAAATCTTTAGCATTGTGTAGTGAATTCACTACACAATTGCTATTAGACAATTCTAATAGAGAAAATTGTCTCTAATAAAAAGGGACAATTTAGAATTTAGAGCGGGTAGCGGGAATCGAACCCGCATCGTTAGCTTGGAAGCTAAGGGTTTTAGTCGACGTCGATCGATCAGTTTTTATTTTTAACGTCTCTAATTCAAAACCGAACATGAAACTTTGGTTTCATTCGGCTCCTTATGATGGATGGCGAAATTCCCAAATAAAATAAGATGGGAAATAAATCAAAATTTGACTCATAACATCTATGTTAGCTTTTTTCCCGTTTGGAGGCTTTCACAGAAAAATTTGCTTTATAGATGATCCTTCTAGAAGATAGAAAAGGCGAACTCAAAAAATCTTTCTAGTTACTTCGTTCTTTATTTCTATTAACGGAATCCTTAGGAAAAGTATTTGTTCCACCGAGCTAAAACAATATAATAGTCGATGGTCTTTAGTAAACCAAAGTTCTCGTTAATAGCTATTTTGCTTCAATTTTTTCTATAAAACAAAAAATAGAACTGAAGATTTTAGTTACGATTAGAAAGAAACTTTCTGCTTATCCATGGATCCTATTGTTATACTGATGAATGGGAAATAGTCATCCAATTCAAAAATTATGTTCGAAATTTCATAATCCAAAATTGACAATTATTAGAGTCTTTGGATACAAATTACGAGAATCTATTAATCTTCCTTGAATTTTCATTGAAAGTATAAAGGACAAATCCTTTTCAGGAAATAAAGTTTTTGATCGGAAGATTAATCAAACCGAGAGGACCTTTAACTATTCCGGGGTTTGTTAAAGGAAAGAATCACACTGTTACCACAAACTATACCCGCTACAATCCATTATTGTAT
>NW_026013914.1:0-37857 GCF_020379485.1 Brassica napus | reverse complement strand
TAAAACACTAAAGATTATAGGCTTCAGTATATAAAGTATTTACCAAAAACTCAATTTTTTGTAGGGGTTAGCCCATAGATTTTGAGAAAATTTCAAAAAATATGACAATATTGTTTTAATGCCTAGTTGCATCCTGCACTAACATATGATGATGTTCAAAGAGGTTTGGAGCCTTGTCGTCTCCGTTTATCAAGAAAATAAATTTTATAGTGGTTATTCCATCGATTTAGGGAGTATTATGAAGTTTTATTAAATTATTTGATAAAAACAATTGAACGATGCTCATTTACCATGAAAAAGAGTTTAGCATACATTAATACAAATGTAGAATATGGTAGAAATTTTAAAACAACACTAAAGATTATAGGCTTCAGTATATAAAGTATTTACCAAAAACTCAATATTTTTGTAGGGGTTAGCCCATAGATTTTGAGAAAATTTCAAAAAATATGACAATATTGTTTTAATGCCTAGTTGCATCCTGCACTAACATATGATGATGTTCAAAGAGGTTTGGAGCCTTTGTGCTCTCCGTTTATCAAGAAAATAATAATTTTATAGTGGTTATTCCATCGATTTAGGGAGTATTATGAAGTTTTACTAAATTAATTAATTGATAAAAACAATTGAACGATGCTCATTTACCATGAAAAGAGTTTAGCATACATTAATACAAATGTAGAATATGGTAGAAATTTTAAAACAACACTAAAGATTATAGGCTTCAGTATATAAAGTATTTACCAAAAACTCAATATTTTGTAGGGGTTAGCCCATAGATTTTGAGAAAATTTCAAAAAATATGACAATATTGTTTTAATGCCTAGTTGCATCCTGCACTAACATATGATGATGTTCAAAGAGGTTTGGAGCCTTTGTCGTCTCCGTTTATCAAGAAAAAATAAATTTTATAGTGGTTATTCCATCGATTTAGGGGAGTATTATGAAGTTTTACTAAATTATTTGATAAAAACAATTGAACGATGCTCATTTACCATGAAAAAGAGTTTAGCATACATTAATACAAATGTAGAATATGGTAGAAATTTTAAAACAACACTAAAGATTATAGGCTTCAGTATATAAAGTATTTACCAAAAACTCAATTTTTTGTAGGGGTTAGCCCATAGATTTTGAGAAAATTTCAAAAAATATGACAATATTGTTTTAATGCCTAGTTGCATCCTGCACTAACATATGATGATGTTCAAAGAGGTTTGGAGCCTTTGTGCTCTCCGTTTATCAAGAAAATAATAATTTTATAGTGGTTATTCCATCGATTTAGGAGTATATTATGAAGTTTTATAAATTAATTGATAAAAACAATTGAACGATGCTCATTTACCATGAAAAGAGTTTAGCATACATTAATACAAATGTAGAATATGGTAGAAATTTTAAAACAACACTAAAGATTATAGGCTTCAGTATATAAAGTATTTACCAAAAACTCAATATTTTTGTAGGGGTTAGCCCATAGATTTTGAGAAAATTTCAAAAAATATGACAATATTGTTTTAATGCCTAGTTGCATCCTGCACTAACATATGATGATGTTCAAAGAGGTTTGGAGCCTTTGTCGTCTCCGTTTATCAAGAAAATAATAATTTTATAGTGGTTATTCCATCGATTTAGGAGTATTATGAAGTTTTACTAAATTATTGATAAAAACAATTGAACGATGCTCATTTACCATGAAAAAGAGTTTAGCATACATTAATACAAATGTAGAATATGGTAGAAATTTTAAAACAACACTAAAGATTATAGGCTTCAGTATATAAAGTATTTACCAAAAACTCAATATTTTTGTAGGGGTTAGCCCATAGATTTTGAGAAAATTTCAAAAAATATGACAATATTGTTTTAATGCCTAGTTGCATCCTGCACTAACATGATGATGATGTTCAAAGAGGTTTGGAGCCTTTGTGCTCTCCGTTTATCAAGAAAATAATAATTTTATAGTGGTTATTCCATCGATTTAGGGAGTATTATGAAGTTTTACTAAATTAATTGATAAAAACAATTGAACGATGCTCATTTACCATGAAAAAGAGTTTAGCATACATTAATACAAATGTAGAATATGGTGGTAGAAATTTTAAAACAACACTAAAGATTATAGGCTTCAGTATATAAAGTATTTACCAAAAACTCAATATTTTTGTAGGGTTAGCCCATAGATTTTGAGAAAATTTCAAAAAATATGACAATATTTTAATGCCTAGTTGCATCCTGCACTAACATATGATGATGTTCAAAGAGGTTTGGAGCCTTTGTGCTCTCCGTTTATCAAGAAAATAATAATTTTATAGTGGTTATTCCATCGATTTAGGGGGTATTATGAAGTTTTACTAAATTAATTGATAAAAACAATTGAACGATGCTCATTTACCATGAAAAAGAGTTTAGCATACATTAATACAAATGTAGAATATGGTAGAAATTTTAAAACAACACTAAAGATTATAGGCTTCAGTATATAAAGTATTTACCAAAAACTCAATATTTTTGTAGGGGTTAGCCCATAGATTTTGAGAAAATTTCAAAAAATATGACAATATTGTTTTAATGCCTAGTTGCATCCTGCACTAACATGATGATGTTCAAAGAGGTTTGGAGCCTTTGTGCTCTCCGTTTATCAAGAAAATAATAATTTTATAGTGGTTATTCCATCGATTTAGGGGTATTATGAAGTTTTACTAAATTAATTGATAAAAACAATTGAACGATGCTCATTTACCATGAAAAAGAGTTTAGCATACATTAATACAAATGTAGAATATGGTAGAAATTTTAAAACAACACTAAAGATTATAGGCTTCAGTATATAAAGTATTTACCAAAAACTCAATATTTTTGTAGGGTTAGCCCATAGATTTTGAGAAAATTTCAAAAAATATGACAATATTGTTTTAATGCCTAGTTGCATCCTGCACTAACATATGATGATGTTCAAAGAGGTTTGGAGCCTTTGTGCTCTCCGTTTATCAAGAAAATAATAATTTTATAGTGGTTATTCCATCGATTTAGGGGGTATTATGAAGTTTTACTAAATTAATTGATAAAAACAATTGAACGATGCTCATTTACCATGAAAAAGAGTTTAGCATACATTAATACAAATGTAGAATATGGTAGAAATTTTAAAACAACACTAAAGATTATAGGCTTCAGTATATAAAGTATTTACCAAAAACTCAATATTTTTGTAGGGGTTAGCCCATAGATTTTGAGAAAATTTCAAAAAATATGACAATATTGTTTTAATGCCTAGTTGCATCCTGCACTAACATATGATGATGTTCAAAGAGGTTTGGAGCCTTTGTCGTCTCCGTTTATCAAGAAAATAATAATTTTATAGTGGTTATTCCATCGATTAGGGAGTAGGAGTATTATGAAGTTTTATTAAATTATTGATAAAAACAATTGAACGATGCTCATTTACCATGAAAAAGAGTTTAGCATACATTAATACAAATGTAGAATATGGTAGAAATTTTAAAACAACACTAAAGATTATAGGCTTCAGTATATAAAGTATTTACCAAAAACTCAATATTTTTGTAGGGGTTAGCCCATAGATTTTGAGAAAATTTCAAAAAATATGACAATATTGTTTTAATGCCTAGTTGCATCCTGCACTAACATATGATGATGTTCAAAGAGGTTTGGAGCCTTTGTCGTCTCCGTTTATCAAGAAAATAATAATTTTATAGTGGTTATTCCATCGATTTAGGAGTATTATGAAGTTTTACTAAATTAATTGATAAAAACAATTGAACGATGCTCATTTACCATGAAAAAGAGTTTAGCATACATTAATACAAATGTAGAATATGGTAGAAATTTTAAAACAACACTAAAGATTATAGGCTTCAGTATATAAAGTATTTACCAAAAACTCAATATTTTTGTAGGGGTTAGCCCATAGATTTTGAGAAAATTTCAAAAAATATGACAATATTGTTTTAATGCCTAGTTGCATCCTGCACTAACATATGATGATGTTCAAAGAGGTTTGGAGCCTTTGTGCTCTCCGTTTATCAAGAAAATAATAATTTATAGTGGTTATTCCATCGATTTAGGAGTATTATGAAGTTTTACTAAATTAATTGATAAAAACAATTGAACGATGCTCATTTACCATGAAAAAGAGTTTAGCATACATTAATACAAATGTAGAATATGGTAGAAATTTTAAAACAACACTAAAGATTATAGGCTTCAGTATATAAAGTATTTACCAAAAACTCAATTTTTGTAGGGGTTAGCCCATAGATTTTGAGAAAATTTCAAAAAATATGACAATATTGTTTTAATGCCTAGTTGCATCCTGCACTAACATATGATGATGTTCAAAGAGGTTTGGAGCCTTTGTGCTCTCCGTTTATCAAGAAAATAATAATTTTATAGTGGTTATTCCATCGATTTAGGGAGTATTATGAAGTTTTATTAAATTATTTGATAAAAACAATTGAACGATGCTCATTTACCATGAAAAAGAGTTTAGCATACATTAATACAAATGTAGAATATGGTAGAAATTTTAAAACAACACTAAAGATTATAGGCTTCAGTATATAAAGTATTTACCAAAAACTCAATATTTTTGTAGGGGTTAGCCCATAGATTTTGAGAAAATTTCAAAAAATATGACAATATTGTTTTAATGCCTAGTTGCATCCTGCACTAACATATGATGATGTTCAAAGAGGTTTGGAGCCTTTGTCGTCTCCGTTTATCAAGAAAAAATAATTTTATAGTGGTTATTCCATCGATTTAGGAGTATATATGAAGTTTTACTAAATTAATTGATAAAAACAATTGAACGATGCTCATTTACCATGAAAAAGAGTTTAGCATATATTAATACAAATGTAGAATATGGTAGAAATTTTAAAACAACACTAAAGATTATAGGCTTCAGTATATAAAGTATTTACCAAAAACTCAATATTTTTGTAGGGGTTAGCCATAGATTTTGAGAAAATTTCAAAAAATATGACAATATTGCTTTAATGCCTAGTTGCATCCTGCACTAACATATGATGATGTTCAAAGAGGTTTGGAGCCTTTGTGCTCTCCGTTTATCAAGAAAATAATAATTTTATAGTGGTTATTCCATCGATTTAGGGGGTATTATGAAGTTTTACTAAATTAATTGATAAAAAAAAATTGAACGATGCTCATTTACCATGAAAAAGAGTTTAGCATACATTAATACAAATGTAGAATATGGTAGAAATTTTAAAACAACACTAAAGATTATAGGCTTCAGTATATAAAGTATTTACCAAAAACTCAATATTTTTGTAGGGGTTAGCCCATAGATTTTGAGAAAATTTCAAAAAATATGACAATATTGTTTTAATGCCTAGTTGCATCCTGCACTAACATATGATGTGATGTTCAAAGAGGTTTGGAGCTTTTGTCGTCTCCGTTTATCAAGAAAATAATAATTTTATAGTGGTTATTCCATCGATTTAGGGAGTATTATGAAGTTTTACTAAATTAATTGATAAAAACAATTGAACGATGCTCATTTACCATGAAAAAGAGTTTAGCATACATTAATACAAATGTAGAATATGGTAGAAATTTTAAAACAACACTAAAGATTATAGGCTTCAGTATATAAAGTATTTACCAAAAACTCAATATTTTTGTAGGGGTTAGCCCATAGATTTTGAGAAAATTTCAAAAAATATGACAATATTGTTTTAATGCCTAGTTGCATCCTGCACTAACATATGATGATGTTCAAAGAGGTTTGGAGCCTTTGTCGTCTCTGTTTATCAAGAAAATCATAATTTATAGTAGTTATTCCATCGATTTAGGGAGTAGTATTATGAAGTTTTACTAAATTAATTGATAAAAACAATTGAACGATGCTCATTTACCATGAAAAAGAGTTTAGCATACATTAATACAAATGTAGAATATGGTAGAAATTTTAAAACAACACTAAAGATTATAGGCTTCAGTATATAAAGTATTTACCAAAAACTCAATATTTTGTAGGGGTTAGCCCATAGATTTTGAGAAAATTTCAAAAAATATGACAATATTGTTTTAATGCCTAGTTGCATCCTGCACTAACATATGATGATGTTCAAAGAGGTTTGGAGCCTTTGTGCTCTCCGTTTATCAAGAAAATAATAATTTTATAGTGGTTATTCCATCGATTTAGGGAGTATTATGAAGTTTTACTAAATTAATTGATAAAAACAATTGAACGATGCTCATTTACCATGAAAAAGAGTTTAGCATACATTAATACAAATGTAGAATATGGTAGAAATTTTAAAACAACACTAAAGATTATAGGCTTCAGTATATAAAGTATTTACCAAAAACTCAATATTTTTGTAGGGGTTAGCCCATAGATTTTGAGAAAATTTCAAAAAATATGACAATATTGTTTTAATGCCTAGTTGCATCCTGCACTAACATATGATGATGTTCAAAGAGGTTTGGAGCCTTTGTCGTCTCCGTTTATCAAGAAAATAATAATTTTATAGTGGTTATTCCATCGATTTAGGGAGTATTATGAAGTTTTACTAAATTATTTGATAAAAACAATTGAACGATGCTCATTTACCATGAAAAAGAGTTTAGCATACATTAATACAAATGTAGAATATGGTAGAAATTTTAAAACAACACTAAAGATTATAGGCTTCAGTATATAAAGTATTTACCAAAAACTCAATATTTTTGTAGGGGTTAGCCCATAGATTTTGAGAAAATTTCAAAAAATATGACAATATTGTTTTAATGCCTAGTTGCATCCTGCACTAACATATGATGATGTTCAAAGAGGTTTGGAGCCTTTGCTCTCCGTTTATCAAGAAAATAATAATTTTATAGTGGTTATTCCATCGATTTAGGGAGTATTATGAAGTTTTACTAAATTAATTGATAAAAACAATTGAACGATGCTCATTTACCATGAAAAAGAGTTTAGCATACATTAATACAAATGTAGAATATGGTAGAAATTTTAAAACAACACTAAAGATTATAGGCTTCAGTATATAAAGTATTTACCAAAAACTCAATATTTTTGTAGGGGTTAGCCCATAGATTTTGAGAAAATTTCAAAAAATATGACAATATTGTTTTAATGCCTAGTTGCATCCTGCACTAACATATGATGATGTTCAAAGAGGTTTGGAGCCTTTGTCGTCTCCGTTTATCAAGAAAATAATAATTTTATAGTGGTTATTCCATCGATTAGGGGAGTATTATGGAGTATTATGAAGTTTTATAAATTAATTGATAAAAACAATTGAACGATGCTCATTTACCATGAAAAAGAGTTTAGCATACATTAATACAAATGTAGAATATGGTAGAAATTTTAAAACAACACTAAAGATTATAGGCTTCAGTATATAAAGTATTTACCAAAAACTCAATATTTTTGTAGGGGTTAGCCCATAGATTTTGAGAAAATTTCAAAAAATATGACAATATTGTTTTAATGCCTAGTTGCATCCTGCACTAACATATGATGATGTTCAAAGAGGTTTGGAGCCTTTGTGCTCTCCGTTTATCAAGAAAATAATAATTTTATAGTGGTTATTCCATCGATTTAGGGAGTATTATGAAGTTTTACTAAATTAATTGATAAAAACAATTGAACGATGCTCATTTACCATGAAAAAGAGTTTAGCATACATTAATACAAATGTAGAATATGGTAGAAATTTTAAAACAACACTAAAGATTATAGGCTTCAGTATATAAAGTATTTACCAAAAACTCAATATTTTTGTAGGGGTTAGCCCATAGATTTTGAGAAAATTTCAAAAAATATGACAATATTGTTTTAATGCCTAGTTGCATCCTGCACTAACATATGATGATGTTCAAAGAGGTTTGGAGCCTTTGTCGTCTCCGTTTATCAAGAAAATAATAATTTTATAGTGGTTATTCCATCGATTTAGGGAGTATTATGAAGTTTTATAAATTAATTGATAAAAACAATTGAACGATGCTCATTTACCATGAAAAAGAGTTTAGCATACATTAATACAAATGTAGAATATGGTAGAAATTTTAAAACAACACTAAAGATTATAGGCTTCAGTATATAAAGTATTTACCAAAAACTCAATATTTTTGTAGGGGTTAGCCCATAGATTTTGAGAAAATTTCAAAAAATATGACAATATTGTTTTAATGCCTAGTTGCATCCTGCACTAACATATGATGATGTTCAAAGAGGTTTGGAGCCTTTGTGCTCTCCGTTTATCAAGAAAAATAATTTTATAGTGGTTATTCCATCGATTTAGGGAGTATTATGAAGTTTTACTAAATTAATTGATAAAAACAATTGAACGATGCTCATTTACCATGAAAAAGAGTTTAGCATACATTAATACAAATGTAGAATATGGTAGAAATTTTAAAACAACACTAAAGATTATAGGCTTCAGTATATAAAGTATTTACCAAAAACTCAATATTTTTGTAGGGGTTAGCCCATAGATTTTGAGAAAATTTCAAAAAATATGACAATATTGTTTTAATGCCTAGTTGCATCCTGCACTAACATATGATGATGTTCAAAGAGGTTTGGAGCCTTTGTGCTCTCCGTTTATCAAGAAAATAATAATTTTATAGTGGTTATTCCATCGATTTAGGGGGTATTATGAAGTTTTACTAAATTAATTGATAAAAACAATTGAACGATGCTCATTTACCATGAAAAAGAGTTTAGCATACATTAATACAAATGTAGAATATGGTAGAAATTTTAAAACAACACTAAAGATTATAGGCTTCAGTATATAAAGTATTTACCAAAAACTCAATATTTTTGTAGGGGTTAGCCCATAGATTTTGAGAAAATTTCAAAAATATGACAATATTGTTTTAATGCCTAGTTGCATCCTGCACTAACATATGATGATGTTCAAAGAGGTTTGGAGCCTTTGTGCTCTCCGTTTATCAAGAAAATAATAATTTTATAGTGGTTATTCCATCGATTGGGGGGGTATTATGAAGTTTTACTAAATTAATTGATAAAAACAATTGAACGATGCTCATTTACCATGAAAAAGAGTTTAGCATACATTAATACAAATGTAGAATATGGTAGAAATTTTAAAACAACACTAAAGATTATAGGCTTCAGTATATAAAGTATTTACCAAAAACTCAATATTTTTGTAGGGGTTAGCCCATAGATTTTGAGAAAATTTAAAAATATGACAATATTGTTTTAATGCCTAGTTGCATCCTGCACTAACATATGATGATGTTCAAAGAGGTTTGGAGCCTTTGTGCTCTCCGTTTATCAAGAAAATAATAATTTTATAGTGGTTATTCCATCGATTTAGGGGGTATTATGAAGTTTTACTAAATTATTTGATAAAAACAATTGAACGATGCTCATTTACCATGAAAAAGAGTTTAGCATACATTAATACAAATGTAGAATATGGTAGAAATTTTAAAACAACACTAAAGATTATAGGCTTCAGTATATAAAGTATTTACCAAAACTCAATATTTTTGTAGGGGTTAGCCCATAGATTTTGAGAAAATTTCAAAAAATATGACAATATTGTTTTAATGCCTAGTTGCATCCTGCACTAACATATGATGATGTTCAAAGAGGTTTGGAGCCTTTGTCGTCTCCGTTTATCAAGAAAATAATAATTTTATAGTGGTTATTCCATCGATTTAGGAGTATTATGAAGTTTTACTAAATTAATTGATAAAAACAATTGAACGATGCTCATTTACCATGAAAAAGAGTTTAGCATACATTAATACAAATGTAGAATATGGTAGAAATTTTAAAACAACACTAAAGATTATAGGCTTCAGTATATAAAGTATTTACCAAAAACTCAATATTTTTGTAGGGGTTAGCCCATAGATTTTGAGAAAATTTCAAAAAATATGACAATATTGTTTTAATGCCTAGTTGCATCCTGCACTAACATATGATGATGTTCAAAGAGGTTTGGAGCCTTTGTGCTCTCCGTTTATCAAGAAAATAATAATTTTATAGTGGTTATTCCATCGATTTAGGGAGTATTATGAAGTTTTACTAAATTAATTGATAAAAACAATTGAACGATGCTCATTTACCATGAAAAAGAGTTTAGCATACATTAATACAAATGTAGAATATGGTAGAAAAATTTTAAAACAACACTAAAGATTATAGGCTTCAGTATATAAAGTATTTACCAAAAACTCAATATTTTTGTAGGGGTTAGCCCATAGATTTTGAGAAAATTTCAAAAAATATGACAATATTGTTTTAATGCCTAGTTGCATCCTGCACTAACATATGATGATGTTCAAAGAGGTTTGGAGCCTTTGTGCTCTCCGTTTATCAAGAAAATAATAATTTTATAGTGGTTATTCCATCGATTTAGGGGGTATTATGAAGTTTTACTAAATTAATTGATAAAAACAATTGAACGATGCTCATTTACCATGAAAAAAAGTTTAGCATACATTAATACAAATGTAGAATATGGTAGAAATTTTAAAACAACACTAAAGATTATAGGCTTCAGTATATAAAGTATTTACCAAAAACTCAATATTTTTGTAGGGGTTAGCCCATAGATTTTGAGAAAATTTCAAAAAATATGACAATATTGTTTTAATGCCTAGTTGCATCCTGCACTAACATATGATGATGTTCAAAGAGGTTTGGAGCCTTGTGCTCTCCGTTTATCAAGAAAATAATAATTTTATAGTGGTTATTCCATCGATTTAGGGGTATTATGAAGTTTTACTAAATTAATTGATAAAAACAATTGAACGATGCTCATTTACCATGAAAAAGAGTTTAGCATACATTAATACAAATGTAGAATATGGTAGAAATTTTAAAACAACACTAAAGATTATAGGCTTCAGTATATAAAGTATTTACCAAAAACTCAATATTTTTGTAGGGGTTAGCCCATAGATTTTGAGAAAATTTCAAAAAATATGACAATATTGTTTTAATGCCTAGTTGCATCCTGCACTAACATATGATGATGTTCAAAGAGGTTTGGAGCCTTTGTGCTCTCCGTTTATCAAGAAAATAATAATTTTATAGTGGTTATTCCATCGATTTAGGGGGTATTATGATGTTTTACTAAATTTATTGATAAAAACAATGAACGATGCTCATTTACCATGAAAAAGAGTTTAGCATACATTAATACAAATGTAGAATATGGTAGAAATTTTAAAACAACACTAAAGATTATAGGCTTCAGTATATAAAGTATTTACCAAAAACTCAATATTTTTGTAGGGGTTAGCCCATAGATTTTGAGAAAATTTCAAAAAATATGACAATATTGTTTTAATGCCTAGTTGCATCCTGCACTAACATATGATGATGTTCAAAGAGGTTTGGAGCCTTTGTGTCTCCGTTTATCAAGAAAATAATAATTTTATAGTGGTTATTCCATCGATTTAGGGAGTATTATGAAGTTTTATTAAATTATTGATAAAAACAATTGAAATGCTCATTTACCATGAAAAAGAGTTTAGCATACATTAATACAAATGTAGAATATGGTAGAAATTTTAAAACAACACTAAAGATTATAGGCTTCAGTATATAAAGTATTTACCAAAAACTCAATATTTTTGTAGGGGTTAGCCCATAGATTTTGAGAAAATTTCAAAAAATATGACAATATTGTTTTAATGCCTAGTTGCATCCTGCACTAACATATGATGATGTTCAAAGAGGTTTGGAGCCTTTGTGCTCTCCGTTTATCAAGAAAATAATAATTTTATAGTGGTTATTCCATCGATTTAGGGAGTATTATGAAGTTTTACTAAATTATTTGATAAAAACAATTGAACGATGCTCATTTACCATGAAAAAGAGTTTAGCATACATTAATACAAATGTAGAATATGGTAGAAATTTTAAAACAACACTAAAGATTATAGGCTTCAGTATATAAAGTATTTACCAAAAACTCAATATTTTTGTAGGGGTTAGCCCATAGATTTTGAGAAAATTTCAAAAAATATGACAATATTGTTTTAATGCCTAGTTGCATCCTGCACTAACATATGATGATGTTCAAAGAGGTTTGGAGCCTTTGTCGTCTCCGTTTATCAAGAAAATAATAATTTTATAGTGGTTATTCCATCGATTTAGGGAGTATTATGAAGTTTTATTAAATTATTTGATAAAAACAATTGAACGATGCTCATTTACCATGAAAAAGAGTTTAGCATACATTAATACAAATGTAGAATATGGTAGAAATTTTAAAACAACACTAAAGATTATAGGCTTCAGTATATAAAGTATTTACCAAAAACTCAATATTTTTGTAGGGGTTAGCCCATAGATTTTGAGAAAATTTCAAAAATATGACAATATTGTTTTAATGCCTAGTTGCATCCTGCACTAACATATGATGATGTTCAAAGAGGTTTGGAGCCTTTGTCGTCTCCGTTTATCAAGAAAATAATAATTTTATAGTGGTTATTCCATCGATTTAGGGAGTATTATGAAGTTTTATAAATTAATTGATAAAAACAATTGAACGATGCTCATTTACCATGAAAAAGAGTTTAGCATACATTAATACAAATGTAGAATATGGTAGAAATTTTAAAACAACACTAAAGATTATAGGCTTCAGTATATAAAGTATTTACCAAAACTCAATATTTTTGTAGGGTTAGCCCATAGATTTTGAGAAAATTTCAAAAATATGACAATATTGTTTTAATGCCTAGTTGCATCCTGCACTAACATATGATGATGTTCAAAGAGGTTTGGAGCCTTTGTGCTCTCCGTTTATCAAGAAAATAATAATTTTATAGTGGTTATTCCATCGATTTAGGGGGTATTATGAAGTTTTACTAAATTAATTGATAAAAACAATTGAACGATGCTCATTTACCATGAAAAAGAGTTTAGCATACATTAATACAAATGTAGAATATGGTAGAAATTTTAAAACAACACTAAAGATTATAGGCTTCAGTATATAAAGTATTTACCAAAAACTCAATATTTTTGTAGGGGTTAGCCCATAGATTTTGAGAAAATTTCAAAAATATGACAATATTGTTTTAATGCCTAGTTGCATCCTGCACTAACATATGATGATGTTCAAAGAGGTTTGGAGCCTTTGTGCTCTCCGTTTATCAAGAAAATAATAATTTTATAGTGGTTATTCCATCGATTTAGGGGGTATTATGAAGTTTTACTAAATTATTGATAAAAACAATTGAACGATGCTCATTTACCATGAAAAAGAGTTTAGCATACATTAATACAAATGTAGAATATGGTAGAAATTTTAAAACAACACTAAAGATTATAGGCTTCAGTATATAAAGTATTTACCAAAAACTCAATATTTTTTAGGGGCCCATAGATTTTGAGAAAATTTCAAAAAATATGACAATATTGTTTTAATGCCTAGTTGCATCCTGCACTAACATATGATGATGTTCAAAGAGGTTTGGAGCCTTTGTCGTCTCCGTTTATCAAGAAAATAATAATTTTATAGTGGTTATTCCATCGATTTAGGGAGTATTATGAAGTTTTACTAAATTAATTGATAAAAACATTGAACGATGCTCATTTACCATGAAAAAGAGTTTAGCATACATTAATACAAATGTAGAATATGGTAGAAATTTTAAAACAACACTAAAGATTATAGGCTTCAGTATATAAAGTATTTACCAAAAACTCAATATTTTTGTAGGGGTTAGCCCATAGATTTTGAGAAATTTCAAAAAATATGACAATATTGTTTTAATGCCTAGTTGCATCCTGCACTAACATATGATGATGTTCAAAGAGGTTTGGAGCCTTTGTCGTCTCCGTTTATCAAGAAAATAATAATTTTATAGTGGTTATTCCATCGATTTAGGGAGTATTATGAAGTTTTACTAAATTAATTGATAAAAACAATTGAACGATGCTCATTTACCATGAAAAAGAGTTTAGCATACATTAATACAAATGTAGAATATGGTAGAAATTTTAAAACAACACTAAAGATTATAGGCTTCAGTATATAAAGTATTTACCAAAAACTCAATATTTTTGTAGGGGTTAGCCCATAGATTTTGAGAAAATTTCAAAAAATATGACAATATTGTTTTAATGCCTAGTTGCATCCTGCACTAACATATGATGATGTTCAAAGAGGTTTGGAGCCTTTGTGCTCCGTTTATCAAGAAAATAATAATTTTATAGTGGTTATTCCATCGATTTAGGGGGTATTATGAAGTTTTACTAAATTAATTGATAAAAACAATTGAACGATGCTCATTTACCATGAAAAAGAGTTTAGCATACATTAATACAAATGTAGAATATGGTAGAAATTTTAAAACAACACTAAAGATTATAGGCTTCAGTATATAAAGTATTTACCAAAAACTCAATATTTTTGTAGGGGTTAGCCCATAGATTTTGAGAAAATTTCAAAAAATATGACAATATTGTTTTAATGCCTAGTTGCATCCTGCACTAACATATGATGATGTTCAAAGAGGTTTGGAGCCTTTGTGCTCTCCGTTTATCAAGAAAATAATAATTTTATAGTGGTTATTCCATCGATTTAGGGAGTATTATGAAGTTTTACTAAATTAATTGATAAAAACAATTGAACGATGCTCATTTACCATGAAAAAGAGTTTAGCATACATTAATACAAATGTAGAATATGGTAGAAATTTTAAAACAACACTAAAGATTATAGGCTTCAGTATATAAAGTATTTACCAAAAACTCAATATTTTTGTAGGGGTTAGCCCATAGATTTGAGAAAATTTCAAAAAATATGACAATATTGTTTTAATGCCTAGTTGCATCCTGCACTAACATATGATGATGTTCAAAGAGGTTTGGAGCCTTTTGCTCTCCGTTTATCAAGAAAATAATAATTTTATAGTGGTTATTCCATCGATTTAGGAGTATTATGAAGTTTTACTAATTAATTGATAAAAAACAATTGAACGATGCTCATTTACCATGAAAAAGAGTTTAGCATACATTAATACAAATGTAGAATATGGTAGAAATTTTAAAACAACACTAAAGATTATAGGCTTCAGTATATAAGTATTTACCAAAAACTCAATATTTTTGTAGGGGTTAGCCCATAGATTTTGAGAAAATTTCAAAAAATATGACAATATTGTTTTAATGCCTAGTTGCATCTCCTGCACTAACATATGATGATGTTCAAAGAGGTTTGGAGCTTTGTCGTCTCCGTTTATCAAGAAAATAATAATTTTATAGTGGTTATTCCATCGATTTAGGGAGTATTATGAAGTTTTACTAAATTATTTGATAAAAACATTGAACGATGCTCATTTACCATGAAAAAAGAGTTTAGCATACATTAATACAAATGTAGAATATGGTAGAAATTTTAAAACAACACTAAAGATTATAGGCTTCAGTATATAAAGTATTTACCAAAAACTCAATATTTTTGTAGGGGTTAGCCCATAGATTTTGAGAAAATTTCAAAAAATATGACAATATTGTTTTAATGCCTAGTTGCATCCTGCACTAACATATGATGATGTTCAAAGAGGTTTGGAGCCTTTGTCGTCTCCGTTTATCAAGAAAATAATAATTTTATAGTGGTTATTCCATCGATTTAGGGAGTATTATGAAGTTTTACTAAATTAATTGATAAAAACAATTGAACGATGCTCATTTACCATGAAAAAGAGTTTAGCATACATTAATACAAATGTAGAATATGGTAGAAATTTTAAAACAACACTAAAGATTATAGGCTTCAGTATATAAAGTATTTACCAAAAACTCAATATTTTTGTAGGGGTTAGCCCATAGATTTTGAGAAAATTTCAAAAAATTAGACAATATTGTTTTAATGCCTAGTTGCATCCTGCACTAACATATGATGATGTTCAAAGAGGTTTGGAGCCTTTGTCGTCTCCGTTTATCAAGAAAATAATAATTTTATAGTGGTTATTCCATCAATTTTGGGGGTATTATGAAGTTTATTAAATTATTGATAAAAACAATTGAACGATGCTCATTTACCATGAAAAAGAGTTTAGCATACATTAATACAAATGTAGTAGAATATGGTAGAAATTTTAAAACAACACTAAAGATTATAGGCTTCAGTATATAAAGTATTTACCAAAAACTCAATATTTTTGTAGGGGTTAGCCCATAGATTTTGAGAAAATTTCAAAAATATGACAATATTGTTTTAATGCCTAGTTGCATCCTGCACTAACATATGATGATGTTCAAAGAGGTTTGGAGCCTTTGTGCTCTCCGTTTATCAAGAAAATAATAATTTTATAGTGGTTATTCCATCGATTTAGGGGTATTATGAAGTTTTACTAAATTAATTGATAAAAAACAATTGAACGATGCTCATTTACCATGAAAAAGAGTTTAGCATACATTAATACAAATGTAGAATATGTGTAGAAATTTTAAAACAACACTAAAGATTATAGGCTTCAGTATATAAAGTATTTACCAAAAACTCAATATTTTGTAGGGGCCCATAGATTTTGAGAAAATTTCAAAAAATATGACAATATTGTTTTAATGCCTAGTTGCATCCTGCACTAACATATGATGATGTTCAAAGAGGTTTGGACTTTGTGCTCTCCGTTTATCAAGAAAATAATAATTTATAGTGGTTATTCCATCGATTTAGGGAGTATTATGTTATGAAGTTTTACTAAATTAATTGATAAAAACAATTGAACGATGCTCATTTACCATGAAAAAGAGTTTAGCATACATTAATACAAATGTAGAATATGGTAGAAATTTTAAAACAACACTAAAGATTATAGGCTTCAGTATATAAAGTATTTACCAAAAACTCAATATTTTGTAGGGGTTAGCCCATAGATTTTGAGAAAATTTCAAAAAATATGACAATATTGTTTTAATGCCTAGTTGCATCCTGCACTAACATATGATGATGTTCAAAGAGGTTTGGAGCCTTTGTGCTCTCGTTTATCAAGAAAATAATAATTTATAGTGGTTATTCCATCGATTTAGGGGGTATTATGAAGTTTTACTAAATTATTGATAAAAACAATTGAACGATGCTCATTTACCATGAAAAAGAGTTTAGCATACATTAATACAAATGTAGAATATGGTAGAAATTTTAAAACAACACTAAAGATTATAGGCTTCAGTATATAAAGTATTTACCAAAAACTCAAATTTTTGTAGGGGTTAGCCCATAGATTTTGAGAAAATTTCAAAAAATATGACAATATTGTTTTAATGCCTAGTTGCATCCTGCACTAACATATGATGATGTTCAAAGAGGTTTGGAGCCTTTGTCGTCTCCGTTTATCAAGAAAATAATAATTTTATAGTGGTTATTCCATCGATTTAGGGAGTATTATGAAGTTTTTTATAAATTATTTGATAAAAACAATTGAAACGATGCTCATTTACCATGAAAAAGAGTTTAGCATACATTAATACAAATGTAGAATATGGTAGAAATTTTAAAACAACACTAAAGATTATATAGGCTTCAGTATATAAAGTATTTACCAAAAACTCAATATTTATGTAGGGGTTAGCCCATAGATTTTGAGAAAATTTCAAAAAATATGACAATATTGTTTTAATGCCTAGTTGCATCCTGCACTAACATATGATGATGTTCAAAGAGGTTTGGAGCCTTTGTGCTCTCCGTTTATCAAGAAAATAATAATTTTATAGTGGTTATTCCATCGATTTAGGGGGTATTATGAAGTTTTACTAAATTAATTGATAAAAACAATTGAACGATGCTCATTTACCATGAAAAAGAGTTTAGCATACATTAATACAAATGTAGAATATGGTAGAAATTTTAAAACAACACTAAAGATTATAGGCTTCAGTATATAAAGTATTTACCAAAAACTCAATATTTTTGTAGGGGTTAGCCCATAGATTTTGAGAAAATTTCAAAAAATATGACAATATTGTTTTAATGCCTAGTTGCATCCTGCACTAACATATGATGATGTTCAAAGAGGTTTGGAGCCTTGTGCTCTCCGTTTATCAAGAAAATAATAATTTTATAGTGGTTATTCCATCGATTTAGGGAGTATTATGAAGTTTTATTAAATTAATTGATAAAAACAATTGAACGATGCTCATTTACCATGAAAAAGAGTTTAGCATACATTAATACAAATGTAGAATATGGTAGAAATTTTAAAACAACACTAAAGATTATAGGCTTCAGTATATAAAGTATTTACCAAAAACTCAATATTTTTGTAGGGGTTAGCCCATAGATTTTGAGAAAATTTCAAAAATATGACAATATTGTTTAATGCCTAGTTGCATCCTGCACTAACATATGATGATGTTCAAAGAGGTTTGGAGCCTTTGTGCTCTCCGTTTATCAAGAAAATAATAATTTTATAGTGGTTATTCCATCGATTTAGGGGGTATTATGAAGTTTTACTAAATTAATTGATAAAAACAATTGAACGATGCTCATTTACCATGAAAAAGAGTTTAGCATACATTAATACAAATGTAGAATATGGTAGAAATTTTAAAACAACACTAAAGATTATAGGCTTCAGTATATAAAGTATTTACCAAAAACTCAATATTTTTGTAGGGGTTAGCCCATAGATTTTGAGAAAATTTCAAAAAATATGACAATATTGTTTTAATGCCTAGTTGCATCCTGCACTAACATATGATGATGTTCAAAGAGGTTTGGAGCCTTTGTCGTCTCCGTTTATCAAGAAAATAATAATTTTATAGTGGTTATTCCATCGATTTAGGAGTAGTATTATGAAGTTTTACTAAATTAATTGATAAAAACAATTGAACGATGCTCATTTACCATGAAAAGAGTTTAGCATACATTAATACAAATGTAGAATATGGTAGAAATTTTAAAACAACACTAAAGATTATAGGCTTCAGTATATAAAGTATTTACCAAAAACTCAATATTTTGTAGGGGTTAGCCCATAGATTTTGAGAAAATTTAAAAATATGACAATATTGTTTTAATGCCTAGTTGCATCCTGCACTAACATATGATGATGTTCAAAGAGGTTTGGAGCCTTTGTGCTCCGTTTATCAAGAAAAAATAATTTTATAGTGGTTATTCCATCGATTTAGGAGTATTATGAAGTTTACTTAATTAATTGATAAAAACAATTGAACGATGCTCATTTACCATGAAAAAGAGATTAGCATACATTAATACAAATGTAGAATATGGTAGAAATTTTAAAACAACACTAAAGATTATAGGCTTCAGTATATAAAGTATTTACCAAAAACTCAATATTTTTGTAGGGGTTAGCCCATAGATTTTGAGAAAATTTCAAAAAAATATGACAATATTGTTTTAATGCCTAGTTGCATCCTGCACTAACATATGATGATGTTCAAAGAGGTTTGGAGCCTTTGTCGTCTCCGTTTATCAAGAAAATAATAATTTTATAGTGGTTATTCCATCGATTTAGGGAGTATTATGAAGTTTTACTAAATTAATTGATAAAAACAATTGAACGATGCTCATTTACCATGAAAAAGAGTTTAGCATACATTAATACAAATGTAGAATATGGTAGAAATTTTAAAACAACACTAAAGATTATAGGCTTCAGTATATAAAGTATTTACCAAAAACTCAATATTTTTGTAGGGGTTAGCCCATAGATTTTGAGAAAATTTCAAAAAATATGACAATATTGTTTTAATGCCTAGTTGCATCCTGCACTAACATATGATGATGTTCAAAGAGGTTTGGAGCCTTTGTGCTCTCCGTTTATCAAGAATAATAATTTTATAGTGGTTATTCCATCGATTTAGGTATTATGAAGTTTTTTACTAAATTAATTGATAAAAACAATTGAACGATGCTCATTTACCATGAAAAAGAGTTTAGCATACATTAATACAAATGTAGAATATGGTAGAAATTTTAAAACAACACTAAAGATTATAGGCTTCAGTATATAAAGTATTTACCAAAAACTCAATATTTTTGTAGGGGTTAGCCCATAGATTTTGAGAAAATTTCAAAAAATATGACAATATTGTTTTAATGCCTAGTTGCATCCTGCACTAACATATGATGATGTTCAAAGAGGTTTGGAGCCTTTGTGCTCTCGTTTATCAAGAAAATAATAATTTTATAGTGGTTATTCCATCGATTTAGGGTATTTATGGGTATTATGAAATTTTACGATGCTCATTTACCATGAAAAAGAGTTTAGCATACATTAATACAAATGTAGAATATGGTAGAAATTTTAAAACAACACTAAAGATTATAGGCTTCAGTATATAAAGTATTTACCAAAAACTCAATATTTTGTAGGGGTTAGCCCATAGATTTTGAGAAAATTTCAAAAAATATGACAATATTGTTTTAATGCCTAGTTGCATCCTGCACTAACATATGATGATGTTCAAAGAGGTTTGGAGCCTTTGTGCTCTCCGTTTATCAAGAAAATAATAATTTTATAGTGGTTATTCCATCGATTTAGGGGTATTATGAAGTTTTACTAAATTAATTGATAAAAACAATTGAACGATGCTCATTTACCATGAAAAGAGTTTAGCATACATTAATACAAATGTAGAATATGGTAGAAATTTTAAAACAACACTAAAGATTATAGGCTTCAGTATATAAAGTATTTACCAAAAACTCAAAATATTTGTAGGGGTTAGCCCATAGATTTTGAGAAAATTTCAAAAAATATGACAATATTGTTTTAATGCCTAGTTGCATCCTGCACTAACATATGATGATGTTCAAAGAGGTTTGGAGCCTTTGTCGTCTCCGTTTATCAAGAAAATAATAATTTATAGTGGTTATTCCATCGATTTAGGGGAGTATTATGAAGTTTTACTAAATTAATTGATAAAAACAATTGAACGATGCTCATTTACCATGAAAAAGAGTTTAGCATACATTAATACAAATGTAGAATATGGTAGAAATTTTAAACAACACTAAAGATTATAGGCTTCAGTATATAAAATTTACCAAAAACTCAATATTTTTGTAGGGGTTAGCCCATAGATTTTGAGAAAATTT
Organism: Brassica napus; assembly: GCF_020379485.1. NCBI lineage: Eukaryota > Viridiplantae > Streptophyta > Magnoliopsida > Brassicales > Brassicaceae > Brassica > Brassica napus. The sequence continues at coordinate 16,777 of NW_026013914.1, read as the reverse complement.
CAAAAAATATGACAATATTGTTTTAATGCCTAGTTGCATCCTGCACTAACATATGATGATGTTCAAAGAGGTTTGGAGCCTTTGTGCTCTCCGTTTATCAAGAAAATAATAATTTTATAGTGGTTATTCCATCGATTTAGGGGGTATTATGAAGTTTTACTAAATTATTGATAAAAACATTGAACGATGCTCATTTACCATGAAAAAGTTTAGCATACATTAATACAAATGTAGAATATGGTAGAAATTTAAAACAACACTAAAGATTATAGGCTTCAGTATATAAAGTATTTACCAAAAACTCAATATTTTTGTAGGGGTTAGCCCATAGATTTTGAGAAAATTTCAAAAAATATGACAATATTGTTTTAATGCCTAGTTGCATCCTGCACTAACATATGATGATGTTCAAAGAGGTTTGGAGCCTTTGTGTCTCCGTTTATCAAAAAAATAATAATTTTATAGTGGTTATTCCATCGATTTAGGGAGTATTATGAAGTTTTACTAAATTAATTGATAAAAACAATTGAACGATGCTCATTTACCATGAAAAGAGTTTAGCATACATTAATACAAATGTAGAATATGGTAGAAATTTTAAAACAACACTAAAGATTATAGGCTTCAGTATAAAGTATTTACCAAAAACTCAATATTTTTGTAGGGGTTAGCCCATAGATTTTGAAAAAATTTAAAAATATGACAATATTGTTTTAATGCCTAGTTGCATCCTGCACTAACATATGATGATGTTCAAAGAGGTTTGGAGCCTTTGTGCTCTCCGTTTATCAAGAAAATAATAATTTTATAGTGGTTATTCCATCGATTTAGGGGGTATTATGAAGTTTTACTAAATTAATTGATAAAAACAATTGAACGATGCTCATTTACCATGAAAAAGAGTTTAGCATACATTAATACAAATGTAGAATATGGTAGAAATTTTAAAACAACACTAAAGATTATAGGCTTCAGTATATAAAGTATTTACCAAAAACTCAGTATTTTTGTACGGGTTAGCCCATATATTTTGAGAAAATTTCAAAAAATATGACAATATTGTTTTAATGCCTAGTTGCATCCTGCACTAACATATGATGATGTTCAAAGAGGTTTGGAGCCTTTGTCGTCTCCGTTTATCAAGAAAATAATAATTTTATAGTGGTTATTCCATCGATTTAGGGGGTATTATGAAGTTTTACTAAATTAATGATAAAAACAATTGAACGATGCTCATTTACCATGAAAAGAGTTTAGCATACATTAATACAAGTATAGAATATGATAGAAATTTTAAAACAACACTAAAGATTATAGGCTTCAGTATATAAAGTATTTACCAAAAACTCAATATTTTGTAGGGGTTAGCCCATAGATTTTGAGAAAATTTCAAAAAATATGACAATATTGTTTTAATGCCTAGTTGCATCCTGCACTAACATATGATGATGTTCAAAGAGGTTTGGAGCCTTTGTGCTCTCCGTTTATCAAGAAAATAATAATTTTATAGTGGTTATTCCATCGATTTAGGGGGTATTATGAAGTTTTACTAAATTAATTGATAAAAACAATTGAACGATGCTCATTTACCATGAAAAAGTTTAGCATACATTAATACAAATGTAGAATATGTAGAAATTTTAAAACAACACTAAAGATTATAGGCTTCAGTATATAAAGTATTTACCAAAAACTCAATATTTTGTAGGGGTTAGCCCATAGATTTTGAGAAAATTTCAAAAAATATGACAATATTGTTTAATGCCTAGTTGCATCCTGCACTAACATATGATGATGTTCAAAGAGGTTTGGAGCCTTTGTCGTCTCCGTTTATCAAGAAAATAATAATTTTATAGTGGTTATTCCATCGATTTAGGGAGGGATATGAAGTTTTACTAAATTAATTGATAAAAACAATTGAACGATGCTCATTTACCATGAAAAAGAGTTTAGCATACATTAATACAAATGTAGAATATGGTAGAAATTTTAAAACAACACTAAAGATTATAGGCTTCAGTATATAAAGTATTTACCAAAACTCAATATTTTTTGTAGGGGTTGTTAGCCCATAGATTTTGAAAAAATTTCAAAAAATATGACAATATTGTTTTAATGCCTAGTTGCATCCTGCACTAACATATGATGATGTTCAAAGAGGTTTGGAGCCTTTGTCGTCTCCGTTTATCAAGAAAATAATAATTTTATAGTGGTTATTCCATCGATTTAGGGGTATTATGAAGTTTTACTAAATTATTGATAAAAACAATTGACGATGCTCATTTACCATGAAAAAGAGTTTAGCATACATTAATACAAATGTAGAATATGGTAGAAATTTTAAAACAACACTAAAGATTATAGGCTTCAGTATATAAAGTATTTACCAAAAACTCAATATTTTTGTAGGGGTTAGCCCATAGATTTTGAGAAAATTTCAAAAAATATGACAATATTGTTTTAATGCCTAGTTGCATCCTGCACTAACATATGATGATGTTCAAAGAGGTTTGGAGCCTTTGTGCTCTCCGTTTATCAAGAAAATAATAATTTTATAGTGGTTATTCCATCGATTTAGGGGTATTATGAAGTTTTACTAAATTAATTGATAAAAAAATTGAACGATGCTCATTTACCATGAAAAAGAGTTTAGCATACATTAATACAAATGTAGAATATGGTAGAAATTTAAAACAACACTAAAGATTATAGGCTTCAGTATATAAAGTATTTACCAAAAACTCAATATTTTTGTAGGGGTTAGCCCATAGATTTGAGAGAAATTTCAAAAAATATGACAATATTGTTTTAATGCCTAGTTGCATCCTGCACTAACATATGATGATGTTCAAAGAGGTTAGGAGCCTTTTTGCTCTCCGTTTATCAAGAAAATAATAATTTTATAGTGGTTATTCCATCGATTTAGGGGGGCATTATGAAGTTTTATTAAATTAATTGATAAAAAACAATTGAAAGATGCTCATTTACCATGAAAAAAGTTTAGCATACATTAATACAAATGTAGAATATAGTGGTTAGAAATTTAACAATTCCTATTAAAAGTATTTTAAAAACCATAGATTTTGATGAGAAAATTTCAAAAAAATATGACAATATTGTTTTTGCCTAGTTGCATCCTGCACTAACATATATGATGTTCAAAGAGGTTTGGAGCCTTTGTCTCTCCGTTTATCAAGAAAATAATAATTTTATAGTGGTTATTCCATCGATTTAGGGAGTATATATGAAGTTTTATTAAATTATTTAAAATAATTAAAAACAATTGAACGATGCTCATTTACCATGAAAAAGAGTTTAGCATACATTAATACAAATGTAGAATATGGTAGAAATTTTAAAACAACACTAAAGATTATAGGCTTCAGTATATAAAGTATTTACCAAAAACTCAATATTTTTGTAGGGGTTAGCCCATAGATTTTGAGAAAATTTCAAAAAATATGACAATATTGTTTTAATGCCTAGTTGCATCCTGCACTAACATATGATGATGTTCAAAGAGGTTTGGAGCCTTTGTGCTCTCCGTTTATCAAGAAAATAATAATTTATAGTGGTTATTCCATCGATTTAGGGGTATTATGAAGTTTTACTAAATTAATGATAAAAACAATTGAACGATGCTCATTTACCATGAAAAAGAGTTTAGCATACATTAATACAAATGTAGAATATGGTAGAAATTTTAAAACAACACTAAAGATTTAGGCTTCAGTATATAAAGTATTTACCAAAAACTCAATATTTTTGTAGGGGTTAGCCCATAGATTTTGAGAAAATTTCAAAAAATATGACAATATTGTTTTAATGCCTAGTTGCATCCTGCACTAACATATGATGATGTTCAAAGAGGTTTGGAGCCTTTGCCCTCTCCGTTTATCAAGAAAATAATAATTTTATAGTGGTTATTCCATCGATTTAGGGAGTATTATGAAGTTTTACTAAATTAATTGATAAAAACAATTGAACGATGCTCATTTACCATGAAAAAGAGTTTAGCATACATTAATACAAATGTAGAATATGGTAGAAATTTTAAAACAACACTAAAGATTATAGGCTTCAGTATATAAAGTATTTACCAAAAACTCAATATTTTTGTAGGGGTTAGCCCATAGATTTTGAGAAAATTTCAAAAAATATGACAATTTTTTTTAATGCCTAGTTGCATCCTGCACTAACATATGATGATGTTCAAAGAGGTTTGGAGCCTTTGTCGTCTCCGTTTATCAAGAAATAATAATTTTATAGTGGTTATTCCATCGATTTAGGGTAGTAGAGTGTATTATGAAGTTTTACTAAATTATTGATAAAAAATTGAACGATGCTCATTTACCATGAAAAGAGTTTAGCATACATTAATACAAATGTAGAATATGGTAGAAATTTTAAAACAACACTAAAGATTATAGGCTTCAGTATATAAAGTATTTACCAAAAACTCAATATTTTTGTAGGGGTTAGCCCATAGATTTTGAGAAAATTTCAAAAAATATGACAATATTGTTTTAATGCCTAGTTGCATCCTGCACTAACATATGATGATGTTCAAAGAGGTTTGGAGCCTTTGTCGTCTCCGTTTATCAAGAAAATAAATTTTATAGTGGTTATTCCATCGATTTAGGGGTATTATGAAGTTTACTAAATTAATTGATAAAAACAATGAAAGATGCTCATTTACCATGAAAAAGAGTTTAGCATACATTAATACAAATGTAGAATATGGTAGAAATTTTAAAACAACACTAAAGATTATAGGCTTCAGTATATAAAGTATTTACCAAAAACTCAATATTTTTTGTAGGGGTTAGCCCATAGATTTTGAGAAAATTTCAAAAAATATGACAATATTGTTTTAATGCCTAGTTGCATCCTGCACTAACATATGATGATGTTCAAAGAGGTTTGGAGCCTTTGTGCTCTCCGTATATCAAGAAAATAATAATTTTATAGTGGTTATTCCATCGATTTAGGGAGTATTATGAAGTTTTACTAAATTAATTGATAAAAACAATTGAACGATGCTCATTTACCATGAAAAAGAGTTTAGCATACATTAATACAAATGTAGAATATGGTAGAAATTTTAAAACAACACTAAAGATTATAGGCTTCAGTATATAAAGTATTTACCAAAAACTCAATATTTTTGTAGGGGTTAGCCCATAGATTTGAGAAAATTTCAAAAAATATGACAATATTGTTTTAATGCCTAGTTGCATCCTGCACTAACATATGATGATGTTCAAAGAGGTTTGGAGCCTTGTGCTCTCCGTTTATCAAGAAAAATAATTTTATAGTGGTTATTCCATCGATTTAGGGGGGTTTTATAAGTATTTTATTATGAAGTTTTGATTAAATGAATTGATAAAAAAAATTGAACGATGCTCATTACATGAAAAATATTTTAGCATACTTATACAAATTGTAAAGTATGGTTGTATATAAATATTTTAAAATTTCAAAAACTAAATGGGGGTTAGCCCATAGATTTTGAGAAAATTTCAAAAAATATGACAATATTGTTTTAATGCCTAGTTGCATCCTGCACTAACATATGATGATGTTCAAAGAGGTTTGGAGCCTTTGTGTCTCCGTTTATCAAGAAAATAATAATTTTATAGTGGTTATTCCATCGATTTAGGGAGTATTATGAAGTTTTACTAAATTAATTGATAAAAACAATTGAACGATGCTCATTTACCATGAAAAAGAGTTTAGCATACATTAATACAAATGTAGAATATGGTAGAAATTTTAAAACAACACTAAAGATTATAGGCTTCAGTATATAAAGTATTTACCAAAAACTCAATATTTTTGTAGGGGTTAGCCCATAGATTTTGAGAAAATTTCAAAAAATATGACAATATTGTTTTAATGCCTAGTTGCATCCTGCACTAACATATGATGATGTTCAAAGAGGTTTGGAGCCTTTGTGCTCTCCGTTTATCAAGAAAATAATAATTTTATAGTGGTTATTCCATCGATTTAGGGGATTATTATGAAGTTTTACTAAATTATTTGATAAAAACAATTGAACGATGCTCATTTACCATGAAAAAGAGTTTAGCATACATTAATACAAATGTAGAATATGGTAGAAATTTTAAAACAACACTAAAGATTATAGGCTTCAGTATATAAAGTATTTACCAAAAACTCAATATTTTTGTAGGGGTTAGCCCATATATTTGAGAAAATTTCAAAAAATATGACAATATTGTTTTAATGCCTAGTTGCATCCTGCACTAACATATGATGATGTTTAAAGAGGTTTGTAGCCTTTGTGCTCTCCGTTTATCAAGAAATAATAATTTTATAGTGGTTATTCCATCGATTTAGGGGGTATTATGATTTTTAAGTTTTACTAAATTAATTGATAAAAAACATTGAACGATGCTCATTTACCATGAAAAAGAGTTAGCATTTACATTAATACAAATGTAGAATATGGTAGAAATTTTAAAACAACACTAAAGATTATAGGCTTCAGTATATAAAGTATTACCAAAAACTCAATATTTTTGTAGGGGTTAGCCCATAGATTTTGAGAAAATTTCAAAAAATATGACAATATTGTTTAATGCCTAGTTGCATCCTGCACTAACATATGATGATGTTCAAAGAGGTTTGGAGCCTTTGTGCTCTCCGTTTATCAAGAAAATAATAATTTTATAGTGGTTATTCCATCGATTTAGGGGGAGTATTATGAAGTTTTACTAAATTAATTGATAAAAAAATTGAACGATGCTCATTTACCATGAAAAGAGTTTAGCATATATTAATAACAAATGTAGAAATTATTTAGGTCTTATAGAAATTATTCAAAAACAATACTTAAGGGGTTAGCCCATAGATTTTGAGAAAATTTCAAAAAATATGACAATATTGTTTTTTTAATGCCTAGTTGCATCCTGCACTAACATATGATGATGTTCAAAGAGGTTTGGAGCCTTTGTCGTCTCCGTTTATCAAGAAAATAATAATTTTATAGTGGTTATTCCATCGATTTAGGGGTATTATGAAGTTTACTAAATTAATTGATAAAAACAATTGAACGATGCTCATTTACCATGAAAAAGAGTTTAGCATACATTAATACAAATGTAGAATATGGTAAAAATTTAAAAAAACATAAAGATTATAGGCTTCAGTATATAAAGTATTTACCAAAAACTCAATATTTTTGTAGGGGTTAGCCCATAGATTTTGAGAAAATTTCAAAAAATATGACAATATTGTTTTAATGCCTAGTTGCATCCTGCACTAACATATGATGATGTTCAAAGAGGTTTGGAGCCTTTGTGCTCTCCGTTTATCAAGAAATAATAATTTTATAGTGGTTATTCCATCGATTTAGGGTTTGGGGTATATATGAAGTTTTACTAAATTAATTGATAAAAACATTGAACGATGCTCATTTTGCATGAAAAAGAGTTTAGCATACATTAATACAAATGTAGAATATGGTATAAATTTTAAAACAACACTAAAGATTATAGGCTTCAGTATATAAAGTATTTACCAAAAACTCAATATTTTTGTAGGGGTTAGCCCATAGATTTTGAGAAAATTTCAAAAATATGACAATATTGTTTTAATGCCTAGTTGCATCCTGCACTAACATATGATGATGTTCAAAGAGGTTTGGAGCCTTTGTGCTCTCCGTTTATCAAGAAAATAATATTTTATAGTGGTTATTCCATCGATTTAGGGGGTATTATGAAGTTTTACTAAATTAATTGATAAAAACAATTGAACGATGCTCATTTACCATGAAAAGAGTTTAGCATACATTAATACAAATGTAGATATGGTAGAAATTTTAAAAACAACACTAAAGATTATAGGCTTCAGTATATAAAGTATTTACCAAAAACTCAATATTTTGTAGGGGTTAGCCCATAGATTTTGAGAAAATTTCAAAAAAATATGACAATATTGTTTTAATGCCTAGTTGCATCCTGCACTAACATATGATGATGTTCAAAGAGGTTTGGAGCCTTGTCGTCTCCGTTTATCAAGAAAATAATAAATTTTATAGTGGTTATTCCATCGATTTAGGGGGTATTATGAAGTTTTACTAAATTATTGATAAAAACAATTGAAAGATGCTCATTTACCATGAAAAAGAGTTTAGCATACATTAATACAAATGTAGAATATGGTAGAAATTTTAAAACAACACTAAAGATTATAGGCTTCAGTATATAAAGTATTTACCAAAAACTCAATATTTTGTAGGGGTTAGCCCATAGATTTTGAGAAAATTTCAAAAAATATGACAATATTGTTTTAATGCCTAGTTGCATCCTGCACTAACATATGATGATGTTCAAAGAGGTTTGGAGCCTTTGTCGTCTCCGTTTATCAAGAAAATAAAAATTTATAGTGGTTATTCCATCGATTTAGGGAGTATTATGAAGTTTTACTAAATTAATTGATAAAAACAATTGAACGATGCTCATTTACCATGAAAAAGAGTTTAGCATACATTAATACAAATGTAGAATATGGTAGAAATTTTAAAACAACACTAAAGATTATAGGCTTCAGTATATAAAGTATTTACCAAAAACTCAATATTTTTGTAGGGTTAGCCCATAGATTTTGAGAAAATTTCAAAAAATATGACATATGTTTTAATGCCTAGTTGCATCCTGCACTAACATATGATGATGTTCAAAGAGGTTTGGAGCCTTTGTCGTCTCCGTTTATCAAGAAAATAATATTTTATAGTGGTTATTATCGATTAGGGTGTATTATGAAGTTTACTAAAATTGATAAAAAAAATTGAACGATGCTCATTTACCATGAAAAAGAGTTAGCAGCATTAATACAAATGAATGAATATGGTAGTAGAAATTTTAAAACAACACTAAAGATTATAGGCTTCAGTATATAAAGTATTTACCAAAAACTCAATATTTTTGTAGGGGTTAGCCCATAGATTTTGAGAAAATTTCAAAAATATGACAATATTGTTTTAATGCCTAGTTGCATCCTGCACTAACATATGATGATGTTCAAAGAGGTTTGGAGCCTGTGTCTCTCCGTTTATCAAGAAAATAATAATTTTATATTGGTTATTCCATCGATTTAGGGGGGTATTATGAAGTTTTACTAAATTAATTGATAAAAACAATTGAACGATGCTCATTTACCATGAAAAAGAGTTTAGCATACATTAAACAATGTAGAATATGGTAGAAATTTTAAAACAACACTAAAGATTATAGGCTTCAGTATATAAAGTATTTACCAAAAACTCAATATTTTTGTAGGGGAGCCCATAGATTTTGAGAAAATTTCAAAAAATATGACAATATTGTTTTAATGCCTAGTTGCATCCTGCACTAACATATGATGATGTTCAAAGAGGTTTGGAGCCTTTGTGCTCCCCGTTTATCAAGAAAATAATAATTTTATAGTGGTTATTCCATCGATTAGGGGGTATTATGAAGTTTTACTAAATTAATTGATAAAAACAATTGAACGATGCTCATTTACCATGAAAAGAGTTTAGCATACATTAATACAAATGTAGAATATGGTAGAAATTTTAAAACAACACTAAAGATTATAGGCTTCAGTATATAAAGTATTTACCAAAAACTCAATATTTTTGTAGGGGTTAGCCCATAGATTTTGAGAAAATTTCAAAAAATATGACAATATTGTTTTAATGCCTAGTTGCATCCTGCACTAACATATGATGATGTTCAAAGAGGTTTGGAGCCTTTGTGCTCTCCGTTTATCAAGAAAATAATAATTTTATAGTGGTTATTCCATCGATTAGGGGGTATTATGAAGTTTTACTAAATTAATTGATAAAAACAATTGAACGATGCTCATTTACCATGAAAAAGAGTTTAGCATACATTAATACAAATGTAGAATATGGTAGAAATTTTAAAACAACACTAAAGATTATAGGCTTCAGTATTATAAGTATTTACCAAAAACTCAATATTTTTGTAGGGGTTAGCCCATAGATTTTGAGAAAATTTCAAAAAATATGACAATATTGTTTTAATGCCTAGTTGCATCCTGCACTAACATATGATGATGTTCAAAGAGGTTTGGAGCCTTTGTCGTCTCCGTTTATCAAGAAAATAATTTTTTATATTTGTTATTCCATCGATTTAGGGGGTATTATGAAGTTTTACTAAATTAATTGATAAAAACAATTGAACGATGCTCATTTACCATGAAAAAGAGTTTAGCATACATTAATACAAATGTAGAATATGGTAGAAATTTTAAAACAACACTAAAGATTATAGGCTTCAGTATATAAAGTATTTACCAAAAACTCAATATTTTTGTAGGGGTTAGCCCATAGATTTTGAGAAAATTTCAAAAAATACAACATATTGTTTTAATGCCTAGTTGCATCCTGCACTAACATATGATGATGTTCAAAGAGGTTTGGAGCCTTGTGTCTCCGTTTATCAAGAAAATAATAATTTTATAGTGGTTATTCCATCGATTTAGGGGGTATTATGAAGTTTTACTAAATTAATTGATAAAAACAATTGAACGATGCTCATTTACCATGAAAAAGAGTTTAGCATACATTAATACAAATGTAGAATATGGTAAAATTTTAAACAACACTAAAGATTATAGGCTTCAGTATATAAAGTATTTACCAAAAACTCATATTTTTGTAGGGGTTAGCCCATAGATTTTGAGAAAATTTCAAAAAATATGACAATATTGTTTTAATGCCTAGTTGCATCCTGCACTAACATATGATGATGTTCAAAGAGGTTTGGAGCCTTTGTGTCTCCGTTTATCAGAAAATAATATTTTTTATAGTGGTTATTCCATCGATTTAGGGAGTATTATGAAGTTTTACTAAATTAATTGATAAAAAAATTGAACGATGCTCATTTACCATGAAAAAGAGTTTAGCATACATTAATACAAATGTAGAATATGGTAGAAATTTTAAAACAACACTAAAGATTATAGGCTTCAGTATATAAAGTATTTACCAAAAACTCAATATTTTTGTAGGGGTTAGCCCATAGATTTTGAGAAAATTTCAAAAAATATGACAATATTGTTTTAATACCTAGTTGCATCCTGCACTAACATATGATGATGTTCAAAGAGGTTTGGAGCCTTTGTGTCTCCGTTTATCAAGAAAATAATAATTTTATAGTGGTTATTCCATCGATGGGGGTATTATGAAGTTTACTAAATTAATTGATAAAAACAATTGAACGATGCTCATTTACCATGAAAAAGAGTTTAGCATACATTAATACAAATGTAGAATATGGTAGAAATTTTTAACAAACACTAAAGATTATAGGCTTCAGTATATAAAGTATTACCAAAAAACTCAATATTTTGTAGGGGTTAGCCCATAGATTTTGAGAAAATTTCAAAAAATATGACAATATTGTTTAATGCCTAGTTGCATCCTGCACTAACATATGATGATGTTCAAAGAGGTTTGGAGCCTTTGTGTCTCCGTTTATCAAGAAAATAATAATTTTATAGTGGTTATTCCATCGATTTAGGAGGTATAAGTTACTAAATTATATGATTAAAACAAATTGAACGATGCTCATTTTAATGAAAAGAGTTTAGCATACATTAATACAAATGTAGAATATGGTAGAAATTTTAAAACAACACTAAAGATTATAGGCTTCAGTATATAAAGTATTTACCAAAAACTCAATATTTTTGTAGGGGTTAGCCCATAGATTTTGAGAAAATTTCAAAAAATATGACAATATTTTTTTTAATGCCTAGTTGCATCCTGCACTAACATATGATGATGTTCAAAGAGGTTTGGAGCCTTTGTGCTCTCCGTTTATCAAGAAAATAATAATTTTATAGTGGTTATTCCATCGATTTAGGGGTATTATGAAGTTTTACTAAATTAATTGATAAAAACAATTGAACGATGCTCATTTACAATGAAAAAGAGTTTAGCATACATTAATACAAATGTAGAATATGGTATAAAAATTTAAAACAACACTAAAGATTATAGGCTTCAGTATATATAAGAATTTACCAAAAACTCAATATTTTTGTAGGGTTAGCCCATAGATTTTGAGAAAATTTCAAAAAATATGACAATATTGTTTAATGCCTAGTTGCATCCTGCACTAACATATATGATGTTCAAGAGGTTTGGAGCCTGTGCTCTCCGTTTATCAAGAAAATAATAATTTATAGTGGTTATTCCATCGATTTAGGGGGTATTATGAAGTTTTACTAAATTAATTGATAAAAACAATTGAACGATGCTCATTTACCATGAAAAAGAGTTTAGCATACATTAATACAAATGTAGAATATGGTAGAAATTTTAAAACAACACTAAAGATTATAGGCTTCAGTATATAAAGTATTTACCAAAAACTCAATATTTTTGTAGGGGTTAGCCCATAGATTTTTTGAGAAAATTTCAAAAAATATGACAATATTGTTTAATGCCTAGTTGCATCCTGCACTAACATATGATGATGTTCAAAGAGGTTTGGAGCCTTTGTGCTCTCCGTTTATCAGAAAAATAATAATTTTATAGTGGTTATTCCATCGATTTAGGGAGTATTATGAAGTTTTACTAAATTAATTGATAAAAACAATTGAACGATGCTCATTTACCATGAAAAAGAGTTTAGCATACATTAATACAAATGTAGAATATGGTAGAAATTTTAAAACAACACTAAAGATTATAGGCTTCAGTATATAAAGTATTTACCAAAAACTCAATATTTTTGTAGGGGTTAGCCCATAGATTTTGAGAAAATTTCAAAAAATATGACAATATTGTTTTAATGCCTAGTTGCTTCGCACTACATATGATGAGATGTTCAAGAGGTTTGGAGCCTTTGTTGCTCTCCGTTTATCAAGAAAATAATAATTTTTATAGTGGTTATTCCATCGATTTAGGGGGTTATGAAGTTTTACTAAATAATTGATAAAAACAATTGAAACGATGCTCATTTACCATGAAAAAGAGTTTAAGCATACATTAATACAAATTTAGAATATGGTAAAATTTTTAAAACAACACTAAAGATTATAGGCTTCAGTATATAAAGTATTTACCAAAAACTCAATATTTTTGTAGGGGTTAGCCCATAGATTTTGAGAGAAAATTTCAAAAATATGACAATATTGTTTTAATGCCTAGTTGCATCCTGCACTAACATATGATGATGTTCAAAGAGGTTTGGAGCCTTTGTGTCTCCGTTTATCAAGAAAATAATAATTTTATAGTGGTTATTCCATCGATTTAGGGAGTAGTATGAAGTTTTATTAAATTATTGATTAAAAACAATTGAAAGATGCTCATTTACCATGAAAAAGAGTTTAGCATACATTAATACAATGTGTAGAATATGGTAGAAATTTTAAAACAACACTAAGGATTATAGGCTTCAGTATATAAAGTATTTACCAAAAACTCAATATTTTAGTAGGGGTTAGCCCATAGATTTTGAGAAAATTTCAAAAAATATGACAATATTGTTTTAATGCCTAGTTGAATCGTGCACTAACATATGATGATGTTCAAAGAGGTTTTGGAGCCTTTGTGCTCTCCGTTTATCAAGAAAATAATAATTTATAGTGGTTATTCCATCGATTTAGGGGTATTATGAAGTTTTACTAAATTAATTGATAAAAACAATTGAAAGATGCTATTTACCATGAAAAGAGTTTAGCATACATTAAATACAAATGTAGAATATGGTAGAAATTTAAAACAACACTAAAGATTATAGGCTTCAGTATATAAAGTATTTACCAAAAACTCAATATTTTTGTAGGGGTTAGCCCATAGATTTTGAGAAAATTTCAAAAAATATGACAATATTGTTTTAATGCCTAGTTGCATCCTGCACTAACATATGATGATGTTCAAAGAGGTTTGGAGCCTTTGTGCTCTCGTTTATCAAGAAAATAATAATTTTATAGTGGTTATTCCATCGATTTAGGGAGTATTATGAAGTTTTACTAAATTAATTGATAAACACAATTAAACGATGCTCATTTACCATGAAAAAGAGTTTAGCATACATTAATACAAAGTAGAATATGGAAATTTTAAAAACACACTAAAGATTATAGGCTTCAGTATATAAAGTATTTACCAAAAACTCAATATTTTTGTAGGGGTTAGCCCATAGATTTTGAGAAAATTTCAAAAAATATGACAATATGTTTTAATGCCTAGTTGCATCCTGCACTAACATATGATGATGTTCAAAGAGGTTTGGAGCCTTTGTGCTCTCCGTTTATCAAGAAAATAATAATTTATAGTGGTTATTCCATCGATTTAGGGAGTATTATGAAGTTTTACTAAAATTGATAAAAAAATTGAACGATGCTCATTTACCATGAAAAAGAGTTTAGCATACATTAATAAAATGTTAGATATGGTAGAATTTTAAAACAACACTAAAGATTATAGGCTTCAGTATATAAAGTATTTACCAAAAACTCAATATTTTTGTAGGGGTTAGCCCATAGATTTTGAGAAAATTTCAAAAAATATGACAATATTGTTTTAATGCCTAGTTGCATCCTGCACTAACATATGATGATGTTCAAAGAGGTTTGGAGCCTTTGTGCTCTCGTTTATCAAGAAAATAATAATTTTATAGTGGTTATTCCATCGATTTAGGGAGGTATTATGAAGTTTTACTAAATTATTGATAAAAACAATTGAACGATGCTCATTTACCATGAAAAAGAGTTTAGCATACATTAATACAAATATGTAGAATATGGTAGAAATTTTAAAACAACACAAAGATTATAGGCTTCAGTATATAAATATTTACCAAAAACTCAATATTTTTGTAGGGGTTAGCCCATAGATTTTGAGAAAATTTCAAAAAATATGACAATATTGTTGTTTAATGCCTAGTTGCATCCTGCACTAACATATGATGATGTTCAAAGAGGTTTGGAGCCTTTGTCGTCTCGTTTATCAAGAAAATAATAATTTTATAGTGGTTATTTCATCGATTTGGGAGTATTATGAAGTTTTATTAAATTATTTGATAAAAACAATTGAACGATGCTCATTTACCATGAAAAAGAGTTTAGCATACATTAATACAAATGTAGAATATGGTAGAAATTTTAAAACAACACTAAAGATTATAGGCTTCAGTATATAAAGTATTTACCAAAAACTCAATATTTTGTAGGGGTTAGCCCATAGATTTTGAGAAAATTTCAAAAAATATGACAATATTGTTTAATGCCTAGTTGCATCCTGCACTAACATATGATGATGTTCAAAGAGGTTTGGAGCTTTGTGCTCTCCGTTTATCAAGAAAATAATATTTTATAGTGGTTATTCCATCGATTTAGGGGTATTATGAAGTTTTACTAAATTAATTGATAAAAACAATTGAAACGATGCTCATTTACCATGAAAAAGAGTTTAGCATACATTAATACAAATGTAGAATTGGTATGTAGAAATTTTAAAACAACACTAAAGATTATAGGCTTCAGTATATAAAGTATTTACCAAAAACTCAATATTTTGTAGGGGTTAGCCCATAGATTTGAGAAAATTCAAAAAATATGACAATATTGTTTTAATGCCTAGTTGCATCCTGCACTAACATATGATGATGTTCAAAGAGGTTTGGAGCCTTTGTCTCTCCGTTTATCAAGAAAATAATAATTTATAGTGGTTATTCCATCGATTTAGGGAGTATTATGAAGTTTTATTAAATTATTTTGAAAAAAAATTGAACGATGCTCATTTACCATGAAAAAGAGTTTAGCATACATTAATACAATGTAGAATATGGTAGAAATTTTAAAACAACACTAAAGATTATAGGCTTCAGTATATAAAGTATTTACCAAAAACTCAATATTTTTGTAGGGGTTAGCCCATAGATTTGAGAAAATTTCAAAAAATATGACAATATGTTTTAATGCCTAGTTGCATCCTCACTAACATATGATGATGTTCAAAGAGGTTTGGAGCCTTGTGCTTCCGTTTATCAAGAAAATAATAATTTTATAGTGGTTATTCCATCGATTTAGGGGTATTATGAAGTTTTTACTAAATTAATTGATAAAAAACAATGAAACGATGCTCATTTACCATGAAAAAGAGTTAGCCATACATTAATACAAATGTAGAATATGGTAGAAATTTTAAAACAACACTAAAGATTATAGGCTTCAGTATATAAAGTATTTACCAAAAACTCAATATTTTTGTAGGGGTTAGCCCATAGATTTTGAGAAAATTTCAAAAAATATGACAATATTGTTTAATGCCTAGTTGCATCCTGCACTAACATATGATGAGTTCAAAGAGGTTTGGAGCCTTTGTGCTCTCCGTTTATCAAGAAAATAATAATTTTATAGTGGTTATTCCATCGATTTAGTTTAGGAGTATTATGAAGTTTTACTAATTAATTGATAATAAAAATTGAACGATGCTCATTACCATGAAAAAGAGTTTAGCATACATTAATACAAATGTAGAATATGGTAAATTTTTAAAACCACTAAAGATTATAGGCTTCAGTATATAAAGTATTTACCAAAACTCAATATTTTTGTAGGGGTTAGCCCATAGATTTGAGAAAATTTCAAAAAATATGACAATATTGTTTTTAATGCCATAGTTGCATCCTGCACTAACATATGATGATGTTCAAAGAGGTTTGGAGCCTGTCTCTCCGTTTATCAAGAAATATAATTACTTTTATAGTGTTATTCCATCGCTTAG